>NC_053026.1:153439033-153739033 GCF_003073215.2 Triticum urartu | reverse complement strand
TACATTGCGGCAACTCATCAGGTTGTAAGCGCAGCGCTTGTCGTCGAACGAGAAACGGACGGACACAAATTCCCCCTTCAAAAGCCGGTATATTATGTATCCACTATCCTCACTCCATGCAAATCACGGTACCCACATTATCAAAAGATAGCCTATGCGGTATTCATGGCATCCCGGAAGCTGTGACACTACTTTCAAGAGTGTTCAATTACAGTAGCGTCGGAAGTGCCACTTATCGATATTATAAACAACCATGACGCCACGGGCCGGATTGCAAATGGGCCATTGAGATCCTCCCGTTCGACATAACATACAAGCCCCAACGAGCCATTAAATTGCAAGTATTGGACGACTTTGTCGCCGAATGGACGGAAGCCGAACTCCCTAAAGAGTATGACGCATACTCCAATTGGATCATGCACTACGACGGCTCCAAAATGCTGGCTGGTCTGGGGGCTAGCGTCGTCCTGACGTCCCCAACCGGAGATACAGTTCAATACGTACTACAGATACTATATACAGACTCCAACAATGCAGCCAAATACGAAGCCCTATTACATGGTCTTCGGATGGCAGTCTCCATGGGCATTCAACGCCTGGAGGAGCGTGGGGATTCGAACCTCGCAATACCCCAAATAAATGGAGACTTCGATGCCAAGGATCCAAAGATGGCTGCCTATCGCAACGCCGTCCTAAAGATGTCAGCTCGGTTCAAGGGGCTCGAATTTCACCATGTGGCTCGGGAAAACAATCAGGCGGCGGATATCCTCGCCCACATCGGCGCAAAACGCGATGCGGTCCCCCCCCCCCCCGCAACATCTTTTTGGAGAGGTTGTTTAAGCCATCTGTGGTATGGGAAGGGGACACCGGTAACAATAGTTCGGACCCGGCCAAAACGCCCGATACCGAACACTCTGACATAATCGGAGGCTCTGCCACCGAAATAACACCTTCAGCCCATGTAATAATGGCCATCATCGCCCCATGGACAGAACTATTCCTGGCCTACCTAACTAGGCAGGAACTTCCCGAGGACCAAAATGAGGCACGCTGCATAGTGCGGCGATCTAAAGCCTACAGGGTCCACGAGGGAGAGCTGTATAAAAAAAGCACTACCGGAGTCCTTCAAAGGTGCATCTCCGAAGAGGAAGGGCGCAAGCTTTTGGCAGAAATTCACGCTGGACTCGGCAGCCACCACGCCGCAGCCCAGGCCCTTGTAAGCAAGGCCTTCCGTACAGGTTTTTATTGGCCGACGGCCCGGGTAGATGCACAATACTTGGTCCAACGATGCGCCGGTTGCCAGCTTTTTGCAAACCAAAGCCACATGCCACCCACCGCCCTCCAAACAATCCCAATTACCTGGCCCTTCGTGGTCTGGGGGCTTGACATGGTTGGACCCCTTAAAGGGGGAACCCATAAGAAAAAATACTTACTGGTCATGGTGGATAAATTCACCAAATGGATAGAAGCCAAACCTGTTAAAATGGCCGAATCCGGACCGGTGATAGACTTCATATCCGGGGTTGTACACCGATATGGCGTCCCCCACAACATCATCACTGACAACGGCACAAACTTCACGGTCGATGAGGTAAAACTCTAGTGCAGCAACATGGGCATTAAGCTCGATTATGCCTCTGTCTATCACTCACAAACTAACGGCCAAGTCGAGCGAGCAAATGGTCTTATCATGAGCGGCCTTAAACCCAGATTAGTGCGGTCCTTAAAGGAGTCTAACACGCACTAGGTAGAGGAGCTCGACTCCGTACTCTGGGGGCTGCGGACCACGCCGAATCGTACTACCGGATACACACCCTTCTTTATGGTGTATGGCACAGAGGCAGTTCTGCCCTGCGACATAGTTCGTGACACACCTCGAGTGCGCATGTACGAAGAAAGAGAAGCCGAGCTCGATCAGCAGGACAGTCTGGACACCCTGGAGGAGGAGCGCAACGTGGCAAAAGCCCGTTCCGCATTCTATCAGCAACAGGCTCACAGATATCAAAGCAGAGAAGTACGGGCCAAAACTTATAACGTTGGTGACCTAGTTCTACGCCTGCCGGAGAAGAAAAAGACCAAGCTCGTGCCCAAATGGGAAGGTCCCTTCATTATTGACCAAGTTCTGACTGGTGGAGCGTACCATCTGCGGGATGCATCGAATAATTGACTTGAGCCGAACCCATGGAACGCAGCCAGGCTCTGAAGATTCTACGCCTAGTGCCGGACTCTATGTGCGTCTCCTTCCTCTGTCCATTTTTTGCATATACAGTATCTGTCTTTTTTCCCTTCCTTTCTTTTATTCTTTCTCAAGGCCTTAAAGGGCCAACTTGTGCCTTGCTTGCACACTATTGACGCGCTAACCGCGCTCATTATACCTGGGGGCTTCTTACACGGAAGCTTAATTATTCATCTGGGCTTCATGCCCCGCACATGTGTTATTCTTCCGCATGTACCTTTTCTTCGCCATTATATGCATCGATATGACTTAAGTTTTGGCCAAGATGGGTTGCCTGGCTCTTGTATTTATGCCCTACGTTCCCTTTAATTCGGCTAGGGCATAAGGGGAGCACCTCTGCGATTGTTACTGCCGGGTCAGCCGGATGTGTACCTCAGACTGGGTGAAGCCGAAAGCTAGCATTCTTAAGGGAATATTCGATCGGTGAACAAAAGATGATTTTTATTTATTTTCCATATGTGCCCCCAGATGTTTCTGCCCGCGTCTCCTCTCATAGTCCGGACATGCACCTTAGGGCATGCGTACCCATGGAAAGGAACCCTTAACGGAACTATTCTCCCTGGAAGATGTTTCTTACTACCCATGTAATATAACATAACTAGTTGGATACTTGTCTGTTCAAGCACTAATGATGCCTACGCCTGATTTCCACGCATACCCCGGTTCTTATATAACTGAGCGGGTATTCGGATACACTCCGGACTATTGGGTCCCAAGGTTCAAGCGAAAAGGTCCGCCATGACAAATGATTTACAATCCGGCTAGAAGGCATTATACATGTCACTTTAATTACACATGTAGACTGACTAAATTCCTCTTCTATACCATCCAACAGGCTGTCTAGCCTACAATCCTGTTGGGAATACTTTGCGGCTAATTCTACTTGCCCATACACTAAGCTAACGGGGATATCTTTCCCATCAGGCCCCACAGGTCCGACCTCGGCAATGTGGTTTGGGTCAGCCTTGGTATACCGCGTCTTCACCATGGCCCAGGCTTCCCTGGCACCTTGATGGTAGGTCGATATCTTCCATAATCGGAAGCGCCGCCATGCTCCCGTGACCTTCTCCGCAAGCTCTCCAATGCCTGATGGCAGGGAGACGGATGGCCACAAGGCCTGGGCAATACCTTGCATCACCTGCCGAACTTGTTCGTGAAGTTGTGAGAGCTCGGGTAGAAGATCACCCGCAGACCCGTGCATCTCCTCTGCGGGACGACACGTCAGCATACCTGCAGACATAAATCTGTTAGCCGGCTTCTCCGCCGCACTCTTTTAAGGGTTCATTCAAGCACTTACTGAAAATGCCGCGTCGAAGCCGCTTATTTTCCTTCATGGAGTCCGCAAGCTGGGCTCGAATATCTTTCAGTTCCATGCTCAGCTTGGTATTGGCGTCTTGGAGATTGTTTTTCTCCTGCATGACCTTAGTCAGCACGCGTTCGCCAGCCTTTAGCTTCTGTACGACATGCTGGTCCTCCGGATTCTCCTCGGAGTCATCTGCAATATCTATTGTTAGATCTGCAGCCATGCCGCACACTATATGGTACCTATCATTCATTGAAACAAATGTTACCAGCTGGGGACTTTTCAGGTTCTTTCAATGTGGCAACTGCGGCCCAAAGTTGGGTCTTGCATTCCTCGAGCTCCTATGACAGTCGAGTATTCTTCTCTGTAAGAACCTGCACAATAAATGATCCTTAAATTAGTTGTGCCAACTGTTTCAAGTCTCAGGGGATACTGATACAGATAATCGTTAGATTTTCTTACCCGTACATCCCTTACATACTGGTCCGTGGCTCTGGCTAGACCATTTTGAGCAGCACGGAGGTACGCATCTCTAGAATTGAAGGCATCAAATGCCTCTGGTGAGAAGCAAGCGTCACGGAGTACGGCCCAGCGACGCTTGTGATTCATGGCACTCTCCACTTCTGAATTTGTAGCGGACAGTCTATCCGCATCCTCTGTACGAGGAGTATTCGGCGTCCGCCCCGTGTCGGCTTCCGCCTCTATGTCCGGCCCTGGAGCCCGACTGGTGGAAGCATGATCGGCGGCCTCTCCGGACATATTCCGGCGAGCATTTTTTCTATTAAAGAAACATGGACGTCATTACATTTTGAGAAAGACGACAACCACGGAGCGGGGTTTTTTGTCATACCTCTGCCCCGGCGTCTTCGTCCTGACCGCCTTCCTTTTTGGCCTACCCGGTCTCGGTGCCTCTTGTTGGCGAGTTGCTGCGGGTTCGGCACGGCGTCCCAAATGCCTTCCCTGTAAAACACCATATGTATATGGTAGGTGAAGTGTCTAAAAGGGGATCCTAGTTTTTGGAGTTGGGATTTTGGTTTTTCTTACGTGCGACGCAGGGAGCAGTCCGGGATAGTCGGCCATAATGACCACCATGACGTCATCACAGCTCAATTGATAGAACTACCTGTCTATCAGCTCCACGAATATGTCCGGATCTTCTTCGAGTCCGGGACCAAGGGCCCGTTCAGGGTCCTCAGGTTGTGGAGATGGGTTGTTGACCTCCCTTACAGCTTTTCGTAGTTCCTGCCGTAAAATGGCAAGGTGAGTACCTACGACAAAGAATGCGGGAAGAATGGGAGTAAGGAGATATAACTCACCCAGCTTGGAGGGTTGTACATGGAGAATCCATCCCGTCGTTTGATGCGGATGAACTCCTCTTCCTCTCCCTCGAACAACTCAGACAGAATTTTTGCTAAAGCAGCAGCGGTGTCCGGTCCCTTACGCTTGCAACGGGTGGCATCATTTTCCCCGTTAAAACACCACAGGGGGTGCCCTCGATATTGAAGTGGCTGCACTCCCCACATTATGCATATTGACATAACCTCAATTACTGTCAATCCTGATTGAGCCAACGCTTTAATCCGGTTCATCAGGTAAAGGACTTCTCCGTTGTCTTCCTCCTGGGGGCTCCGTGGGCGCCAGCTTCGCGTTTCTTCAGAGGAGCATTGTTGAACTCAGGAAGACCCCGCCGAACAGGGTCCGGAAGGGGGACGTCCTCCATATAAAACCATTCCGAAGGCCAGTCCTCAGACGTTTTCTTCGGAGTACCGGACAGGTATCCGGTTTCGGCGATGCTCCATATTTCGGCTCCGCCTACTTGATAAAGTGACCCATTCTGTGTGCGGGGGACGAGGCAAAATAACCTTTTCCACAGCTTGAAATGAGCCTCGCAGCCCAGGAATAACTCGCAGAGGGCAACATAGCCGGCGATGTGTAATATGGAAGCAGGGGTGAAATTATGCAGTTGGAGGCCGTAAAACGCCAGGAGCCCGCGGAGGAACGGATGAATTGGAAATCCGAGTCCCCTTAATAAGTAAGGAACAAGGCATACCCGCTCCCCTGTAGAGGGGCTGGGGAAGCTCTCCGCTTGCTCCCCGCCATATACGCTGGAGGGAGAAATCCCTGAGTCAGCTGTTCGACTAATCGACTGTGTGAGACAGAACACATCTCCCAATCACCGGGCTTAGTGCTATGGGGGCGAGAGGAGGAGCTGCGGTGGTCGGCCATGTTGGAGTGGATTTTTCCGAAGCTCGCTCCGATGGATTCTCGCTGTCGGAGGATGGTACGGATTGGATCTAAGAATCCCCACCCCTTTAATAGACAATTTATTTATCTTCTAGGGGGGCGCGTGTAAAAATGCCCTGGCTCCTCGTATTCATTCGACGCGTGGAAGATAGCCCTTATTGGGCACGGAAGCCAAGAGGTCCAATATTTATGGGGCCGGACACTACTTAACAAACATTCAAAATATGGAGAAGAACCCGCCTTGCAATGCCGAAGACAATACTGCGTGCCGGACTTGACGTCATTGAAGCCTGGTTCGGGGGCTACTGAGGGAGTCCTGGATTAGGGGGTCTCCGGACAGCCGGACTATATCCTTTGGCCGGACTGTTGGACTATGAAGATACAAGATTGAAGACTTCGTCTCGTGTCCGAATATGTATATCTCCTCCTTTGTAACCGACCTTGTGTAACCCTAGCCCCCTCCGGTGTCTATATAAACTGGAGGGTTTTAGTCCGTAGGACAAGAACAATCATACCATAGGCTAGCTTCTAGGGTTTAGCCTCTTTGATCTTGTGGTAGATCAACTCTTGTAATACTCATATCATCAAGAACAATCAAGCAGGACGTAGGGTCTTACCTCCATCAAGAGGGCCCGAACCTGGGTAAAACATCGTGTCCCCTGCCTCCTGTTACCATCCGCCTAGACGCACAGTTCGGGACTCCCTACCCGAGATCCGTCGGTTTTGACACCGACAGTGGTTTTCTCAACAAACGTGATCCAGGAGACTTGGAGTGGGCGTCAAGAAACAATCAAGGAGGCCACGAGGCAGGGGGTGCGCCTACCCCCTGGGTGCGCCCTCCACCCTCGTGGGCCCCTCGTTGCTCCACCGACCTACGTCTTCCTCCTATATAAGTCCATGTACCTCGCAAACATCCAGGAGCACCATGAAAACATAATTCCACCACCGCAACCTTATTTACACGAGAGATCCCATCTTGGGGCCTTTTCCGGAGCTCGGCCGGAGGGAGCATTGTTCCTGGAGGGCCTGTACATCAACTCCATGGCCTCTCCGGTGATGTATGAGTAGTTTACTTCAGACCTTCGGGTCCATAGCTAGTAGCTAGATGGCTTCTTCTCTCTCTTTGGATCTCAATACAAAGTTCTCCTCGATTCTCTTGGAGATCTATTTGATGTAATCTTCTTTTGTGGTGTGTTTGTCGAGATCCGATGAATTGTGGGTTTATGATCCAGATTATCTATGAACAATATTTGATTCTTCTCTGAATTCTTTTATGTATGATTGGTTTATCTTTGCAAGTCTCTTCGAATTATCAGTTTGGTTTGGCCTACTAGATTGATTTTTCTTGCAATGGGAGAAGTGCTTAGCTTTGGGTTCAATCTTGCGGTGCTCGATCCCAGTGACAGTAGGGGAAATGACATGTATTGTATTGTTGCCATTGAGGATAAAAAGATGGGGTTTATATCATATTGCATGAGTTTATCCCTCTACATCATGTCATCTTGCTTAAGGCGTTACTCTGTTCTTATGAACTTGATACTCTAGATGCATGCTGGATAGCGGTCGATGTGTCGAGTAATAGTAGTATATGTAGAATCGTTTCGGTCTACTTCTCGCGGACATGATGCCTATATACATGATCGTGTCTAGATATTCTCATAATTATTCGCTTTTCTATCAATTGCTCGACAGTAATTTGTTTACCCACCGTAATAATTATGCTATCTTGAGAGAATCCACTAGTGAAACATATGGCCCCCGGGTCTATTTTCCATCATACAAGCTCCCAATCTATTTTATTTTGCAATCTTTACTTTCAATCTATATCATAAAAATACCAAAAATATTTATCTTATTATTATTATCTCTATCAGATCTCACTCTTGCAAGTGGCCGTGAAGGGATTGAAAACCCCTTTATCACGTTGGTTGCGAGGTTCTTATTTGGTTGTGTAGGTACGAGGTGACTCACGCGTGATCTCCTACTGGATTGATACCTTGGTTCTCAAAAACTGATGGAAATACTTACGCTGCTTTACTGCATCACCCTTTCCTCTTCAAGGGAAAACCAACGCAGTGCTCAAGAGGTAGCAATGCCCACCTTTGACGGGGGCGGCCTGGTGCCGCCAACACCTTCTGAGGTCCCTATGGCGACGGCGATGGTGAATGTATCTTCCGGTGAATCCCGCAGGGACGGAGAGGAGGAGGAGGAGGATGACGGGGAGCGTGACCTAGAGGTAGCCTAGAGGAGATGGGGGAGATCTCCCCTTGCGCAAGGCAGACATCCTCCGCCTCCTGCCTGATGACGATGGCGAGGACGATATCCTCCCGAAGAAGGGGGAGCCGCCCGTGGTTCCGACAAAGAGCAGGTCGGCGCTGATCTCCCGAGACGCTGATGTTGTTCCAATGCCGCCTGGAGCAACCTCCGGCCCATCTGCTGCTCCTCCTTCTGCTCCCGGAGCTGGCATGCCTGCGCCTCGGGTCGCGAAGCTCTTCGGCTTCAAGCTTATCAAGAGGAAGGTGGGCTACACCATGGTGGATGAGTAAGTGTTCGAGCTCTATCTTGTTCTCGATTATGCTGTTGATCCTTGACATTCGCTGTTGGTTGGCTAGGCCGCTGTCTGCGGCGAAGAAGAGGAAGGAGGACACGGTGACACCGCCCGGGGCCAATCCGCCCGCGGCGGCCGCACCTCCCCCCGCGGGGCAGGGGAGCAATGGCGCTCGCGCCTCCCCAGCCCGGTCATCCTCACGAGGACCTGAAGGGTGTCCTCGTGAGGAGTCAGCCCCCGTGACCCTGCTGGCTCTGGAGGCACTGATGTCATGCGTGGCTGCTGAGGTCCCCAAAGCTAAGGAGCTACCAGTCTCTCAGGCCATGGTGACATCACCGCCTCTTTCTCCTCCAGCCATGCTACTGGTTCCAGGTTCTTCCGCCACCCCTGATGTCTTGGAGCGTGCCCTTTCTGAGATGACCAGGCTGTGAGAAGATCTTCAGGGCGCCGACCCCCCTCCTGGCGGCTGGGTGCCTGGAGCTGGTCTCTGGCTAGCTTCATTCTGACGTGTCTGTTTGGGCGGCACTGACCCAGGCCACGGCGACCACCAAGGGGGAGAAGCGAGCCACCGCTCAGGCAGCAGTTGCTGGCGAGGCGGCGCTGAAGGATGTCGAGGCCGCCCAAGGTCACTGCCGGGTGCTGGAGGCCGAGCTGAAGACCCTACGTGAAGAGCATGCAAAAGATGCTCGTGGCCGTAAGGCGGAGGAAGAGAGGATGAAGGCCCGGGAGGACGCCATCAAGGGTTGCGACGCTGAGATGGAGCAGTTGGTGCAGGTGTAGGCCGCTGAGCGCGGCTAGCTGGAGGAGATGGAGCGGAAGGTGCAGGCAGAGAAAGCCGAACTTGACGCCAAGGAGAAGGTTCTGGGCGAGGACCGTCCGGCCTTCAAGCTCCTCGATAAAAGGTCTTGTGAGGCTCTGAAGACACTTTATGAGAAGGGCTTGGAGAAGCCGCTAGCCACCGATGAGGACGGCCCCGCCCAGTTGCTTCCCTACTTAGTCGAGGCGCTTGAGGAAGTCGTGAGCGGCATCGGCCCCATGGCAGAGGAAGAGGCTCGCGTCCCTTCTTCAGCCGCGCTGACGCGCGTCTTCATCCACCTCCATCTTCGCGATCCTGCTGCCCACCTTGACGAGCTGCTGGAGCCTGTGGAGGACGAGCGCTACGCAGCCGTCGCCGCAGCCGTGAAGGGTCAGGTGGAGGCCCTGATGCAGAAGTTCCGCGCCTCCGGCCCCGCGCCTTTGACCGGCGGTACAGGTGAAGGCGACACCACCTAGGACGGGGAGCCTCTTGCGGGTGCCGGCGGTGTCCAGGGATGACTCGCTTGCGGCTCCTTTCCTGTTTAAACTCCTGGAGCATGTAGCGTGCCTTGTGGAGGCGTTTAAACTTGTGTTTGATACTCAGAGAACAATATGTCTTGTAATATTTGCTTCGAGATTTTGCGATTTCCTTCCCATTTGCTTTACATTCTACGTCGGCAGGACGGACCAAGGAGTGAGGGGCTACGTGGTCAGTTAGGCTCCCGAGTCGCGATGCTCAGGAGTTCCCCTTGACGCGCAAACAGCTTGTGTAAAGGAGATGCAAGGGTAGGTCTAGTGTTCTACATCGGCAGGGCCCGACCCCGCGCATACCTCAGCCGCCATTGGGCCGACTGGATCACTAGGACGGACCAAGGAGTGAGGGGATACGTGGTCAGTTAGGCTCCTGAGTGGCGATGCTCAGGAGTCCCCCTTGACGTTCAAACGACCCTCATACCTTAGCTCTGCTTGGGAGAGCGCGCGACGACCAAGTCCGAGGGACCTGGCGGGGCGGCGTACGCTTTGGTGTGACCCGAGCGCAGCCCCCGTGCCCGGCCCCATCGCGCGACTCTCCCGGGGGGAGGTGTTGCGATGAGGCCAAACACCGAGCTCGGAGGCTCCCTGAGGTTGGTACGGCTGTGAGGCCGCCCTCGGTTGTTTATCACCATGACGGACCATGGCGCTTCCGCACTTGCATAGGCATAGCCACTCCTCAGCAGTGTCGACTGCCAGCGCGAAGCATGGTGCTTCCACTGGTACATGGGAGGGGGCTCCCTCTGAGTGGAGCCCCGGGGAGTGTACAGCCCCGCCCTGACATGTGGCTTGCACGGCAGGGCTGGAGGAGGTGTATCCGGGCACTCGTGAGCCAGCACGGGACTCACGAGGCCCTACCTCAAGGCGGGTTGCGCCTGGTCTAGATTCTTGATGGTTGTGGCGTTCCTGCGAGATGGTTAGACAACCCACAATGAGTGGATTTCCTGAGGGTATCATACGAGAAGGCCAAGCACCAACGACCCCAGGAGGTGACGTGAACGGGGCCGGCCCGCCAGACAAAGCTCAGTCGTTGGATTTATCGACGCTGCAGGGACGGGCCCGAGCACTGACATCGTGCCTAGCCTTCTTATGCGAAGGATCCTGAAGAAAGACAATCGGCGCGTGGCTCCCATAGAAGGTGACAATCGGGCAGGGGATATCCATAGATATATTATGTATGAAAAGCAAACTGGCTTAGATAAACGCAGGAACGATACATGCCATTGGGTCAGACCTGAGCAGCTTGGGGATGATGCAGCCCGAGGGGCGCCCAAGTAGAGTGAACTGAAGATGCAAGCAGATACATGCCGCAGGGATGGACCCATGCGTCCTGCGGATGATGCAGCCCAGGGGGCGCTCCCAGCTAAATGAACATGGAAAGATGTCACCTAGTTTGGTTGCCGATGGGGTGTTGGGGTAGCTGAAGACGCGTAGCGAAGAAGTCGCCCCTCACGAGCCGCCAAGGCCCTGAGCCTCGGGAGGCTCTGGAGGCTCTGGCGGCCTCCAGAGGACCGTCTCCATCTCCGCTAGGACTGTGTGATGCATGTCCTCCTGACCCGCCATGATGCTCCGCAGGTTGCGCTGGATGGCAGCAGCCATGCTCGGTAGGATGAACGGCATGCGAACGTAGCTGTGAGGTGGACCCTCGTAGTGTCCAACATGTGAAGGCCAGAAGAGCTCCTGAGACGCGGCCCGGTTGAGCCCTGGGATGTCAATGCAGACGCGCAGCTCACCACCCTCTCCTGGGTGGGGAGCAATGCTAGGTGGGCGGCGGTCGCCGCGTATTGCTCTTGCTTCCTAAAGCTCCTGAGATGCCTTGTCGATGAACTCCCGAGCACCAGGCGCTCTTCGCCTGGCGCCCTCCTGAGGGAAACGTGCCGCGAAGCACGCCTCCACGTGGTGCCCGAGCGCCTCTCTCATGATGCTGGCCAGGTCTGAGACCCTCCAGAAGAGAGCCCCCGATCCCTGTCCGAGGACGGCGCCGGGCGCGCCTCCCTATGGAAGGGAGAGAGGCGCCCTAGGCGCGGGCGTAGAACCTGAAGTGGTGCCTCTAGAGGTGCCGCTCCCTTGGGGTCCAGTGTGGAGCAGCTGCTTCTTCTTCTTGGGGTTGTCCTCGAGAGGGCACTGCACCGCGTTGCTGTCGGGCTCTTCGAGTGATGCAGCTTGGAAGGCGTGCTCGAGGGAGCACACCGCGTCTCTTTCTTTGCAGGGGATGGTGATGATTCCGCCGCTTCCGGGCATCTTGAGGACGTTGTAGCCATGGTGGGCGACTACCATGAATTTGGCCAGCGCTAGGTACCCGAGGATGGCATTGTACGGCAGGCGGATGTGGGCGATGTCGAAGTCGATGAGCTCGGTGTGGTAGTTGTTGCGCTGACCAAAGGTGAAAGGGAGGCGAACCTGCCATATCGGGGTGGTAGAGCCGTCAGTCAGTCCTGAGAAAGGCTTGGTAGGCTGGAGCTGATCGTATGGCACTTGAAGGCTGTCTAAGGTCTCGACAGACAGGACATTAAGCCCTGCGGCGCCGTCGATGAGGGTCTTGGTGACTTGGACATTGTTGATGACGGGTGAACAGAGCATCGGGAGAACACCGGCCGTTACCGTGCACTTGAGCTGGTCCGCCGAGCTAAAGGTGATGGCGTACTTGGACCATCTAAGCGGGCGTGTGGCCTCGAGCCTGGGGAGGACTGCGTTAACCTTACGAGCAAACTGCTTGAAGACTCATTGAGAGGCTGGGGCTTGAGCTCCGCCCAAGATGCAGGCGATAGCTCGCGGCTCTTGGAAGCCCCCAGCCCACTCGTCCTATTGATGGTCGTCATTCCTTCTTGGTGGGGGCAGCGGAGGGATACCAGGTTTGCCCTGAGGATGGTCCTCACGAGGCTGGTCCCTCCAGGCGCCCTCACGAGGTTGGTCCTGCCAACGATACTTGCGAGGTTGGTCGTGCCACTCCTGGCGGGGCCCACGGTCGTCCCAATGTCCTCCACCACGTCCACCTCTCCGGTCGTAGCCCCGGTCGTTGCACTCGGGGCGTCGACTGAAGCGTCCATCTCGAATGGCCCTGAGCTCTTGACAGTCATTAGTGTTGTGCGTGCGCACGTTGTGGAAGGCGCAGAATGTGCGGTTGCCCTTGGACGACTCGGGATGATCTCGGCCGCGCTTGGTGTCTGGTTCCGCCATGAGCATAGCCACTCCCTTTTGCTTCACGTCCTTGTCCTTGGCCTTCTTATCCTCTGGATCCATAGAAGTGAGCTTGAGGAGGGAGAGGCGCCCCTCCTCAGCTCTTGCACACTTGGTCGTGATGTTGAACAGCTCCAAGGTCGTGCACAGCTCTGCATGGATGGCGAGCTCCTCCTTCATCTTGACGTCGCGGACGCCATCAGAGAACGCTGAGATGATGGCCTCGTCCGTTACCTTGGGGATCTTGATTCGCGCGTTGTTGAAGCATTAGATGTACTTCTACAGGGTTTCTCCTAGTTGTTGCTTGATGCAGCGTAGGTCACACATGACCAGGGGCGGTCGCGAGTGCCCTGGAAGTTAGTGATGAAGCGGTCATGCATCTCGTTCCAGGAGGAAATCGAGCCTGGGGGCATTTTCAGGAGCCATGAGCGGGCGCCGTCCTTGAGAGCCATGGGAAACCAGTTCGCCATGACCTTTTCATCGTCGTTGGCCGCTTCGATGCTCAGCTCGTAGAGCTGCAGAAACTCCGTCGGGTCAGGGGTGCCATCGTAGTGAGGAGGCAGATCTGGCTTGAACTTGCCCGGCCAGACGACGCTACGCAACTCAGGAGTGAAGGCGCGGCAGCCCGCCGTGGCCACCGCGGCTCGTCGTGGAGGCAGATCTTGGTCGTGGTGCCCCTACGCCGCCACGGCACGCCATGCATGGACCTGTCGCAGCAAGCAATCCTAGCGCAGTGGAGGTGGGAGTGGTGGAGCGTTTCCTTGTGGACGAGGAAACTCTTGGCAGCTTCGTTCCTCGTGCGCGGGCACGTGGTGCGGTGGGTCGCGCCGCTGGGCCGCGTATCTAGGAGCGAGGACGCCGTCTTGACGTGGGGGAGGATGAGGTGCTCCCTGAGCCGCACGCCTCGGCGCAAGGGTGCCATCTTGTTGCGGAGGAGGCGGAGGCGCTCCGTGAGCCACATTGCCCGTAGCTGGGGGGCGGGCGAGGCAGCGAGAGGGACGGTGCAGAAGAGCCTCCCATGGCGCTGACGAGCTCGGCGATGCGGTCCAACCAGTCCTCGTAGAGGTCGTCGACTGGACGGTAGCGCAGGAGCTCACGCGCCATGAGTAGCACGGCCTGTGCATCCGTGGGTGCACGGCGAGCGTGAGATGACGAGCCGGACGGAGTCAGCAACGGGGTGGTAGTGTGGCCATCACGGCACACAGAGGGATGCAGAGAAGAGGCTTGCTGCTCGTTTGCGCGCCAAATGTCGGATTTCGGGTTCCGGCAAAACCCTTGAGGTTCGACCACTGGGGTGCGCACGAAGATCTCCCCCTCTCTAGCTCGCACACTCAACGATCTCACGGCCTAGATTGACGGACCCAAAGAACACGAGACACAAGATTTATACTGGTTCGGGCCACCGTTGTGGTGTACTACCCTACTCTAGTGTGGTGTGGTGGATTGCCTCTTGGGCTGTGGATGAACAGTTACAAGGGAAGAACAGCCTCCTGAGGAGAGGTGTTCTTGTGCTCAGTGAGCTTGTGCGGTGACGATGATCTCCCTGTAAGATCATCCCCCTAGCTATGGTTGTGACTAGTCCTATTTATAGAGGCCCTGGTCCTCTTCCCAAATATTGAGTGGGAAGGGATCCCACAATGGCCAATTCGAAGGGAGACAACAAGTACAAGTTATCCTGACAAAAGTAGTCTTCGCCTGCCAAAGGCTCTGGTGGTGACACCGTCCTGGGTTCCACGGTGACCTCCGTCCTGCCATCCTGCTGGTCTTGGTCTTGTTGCACCGATATGGAAACCTTGGTCTGATGCCTCGGGACTCCTCGCCTGCGCTTGCCCCTTTAGCACCAAAGAGGAAACAAGGACACTGTTCTTGTTGGCACCCGCCTGGCGCCTCCCTGTCTTGAACATCATGGCTTGCGTTATTGGAACCTCGTGAGGTTCGCCTTGCCTTGATATCTCCGCCCCTCGCGAGCCAGCCTGGTGTGGCCGCCCCTGAGGAGGTCTTGCGGCGTCCGCCTCGCGAAGCTTGGCCCCTCGCGAGGGTCATGGGTGTTTGCCGGTGAAGATGGGTCGTATGGGGCCGCTGGAGGAGCCACGCTATGGGCCGCAGGCAGGCAAGTTTAGGGACCCCCGTTCCTAGAACGCCGACACATGCAACTTCGGCAATGCCATGTACAATGAGTGGCTGCCGGGCAGGGCCTGGTAGCCTCTGCGCCTTACGGGTAGAACCATTGTTGAGGAAATCGTTAACTGGTAGCTGCTCGGTTGGCTGGCGAGTAGGGATTAATCAGCTAATCGGCAAGTTAATCGGCCAATTAATCAATTAATCGGACGATTTTTTGGTTTATCGGCTACTCGGTGACCCTATGAGTAGAGATTAATCGGCAAGTTAACTGGTTAATTGGATGAATTCTTGAACATGGGGTAGAACTTATGGAGATGCTCAATGTTCCATGAGTTTTGCAACGGCGTGCCATCTCCGGTCTCTAGACGGACTGCGCCGGGTCTGGAGGCTCGTACTACCCGGTAAGGGCCTTCCCACTTCGGTGATAACTTGTGTGTACCATTGGCGGACTGAACGAGCCTAAGGACATGGTCACCTTCCTCAAGACACCGGGCACGAACTATGTGGTTGTGATAGCGACGCATGGCTTGATGATAGCGTGTGGCACGCATAGCGGCCCAGAGACGGTTCTCCTCAAGTAGCACAGCGTCGTCAGGCCGGTGTTGATCCTGCGCTACTACTTCGTAAGCAAGCACCCGAGGAGACCCGTAAATGAGTTCTATGGGGATAACTGCTTCTGCCCCGTAGACCAGGGAGAAGGGAGTGTGCTCGTTAGCTCGATTAGGTGTTCTTCTAAGGGACCAGAGAACTACCAGTAGCTCCTCGACCCACTGCCTATCGTGCTTCTACAGCGTATCGAAAGTTCTTATCTTGAGTCCACGAAGCACTTCAGCTTTCGCCCTCTCAGCTTTTCCATTGCTCCGGTGGTGTGCCATAGAGGCAAATGAGATCTTGCATCTGAGGGTTTGAACATATTGCATGAAGGCGTCGCTCGTGAATTGGGTGCCGTTATCAGTGATGATCCTTGGCGGAACTCCGAAACGAAACACCAATTCTTTCAAGAACTTGATAGCTGACTAAGGAGTCACCTTCCTCTCGCAGTCACTTCCGGCCACTTTGTAAACTTGTCGATGGCAATGAACAAGAATTCAAAGCCGTCGATTGCTTAGGGGAAGGGGCCGAGGATATCGAGCTCCTAGACTGAAAATGGCCATGACAGAGGGATTGTCTGAAGAGCTTGGGCAGGCAGCTGTGTTTTCTTGGAATGGAACTGACAAACTTCACATGTCGTGACGAGCTCAACTACGCCTTGGAGGGTTGTGGGCCAATAGTATCCTTGCCGGAATGCTTTCCCAACTAATTGCCTTGATCCAATGTGTGAGCCGCACATTCCTCTGTGAATCTCAGCCAGCAGTTCCGTTCCATCCTCCCGACAGACACACTTCAATTTCACACTGTTGGGCATTGTTCTGTACAGAGTGTCATCGAAGAACTGATATATACTTGCCCTCCGGGCTACTTTCTCAGCTTCATCTGGGTCGCCGGGGAGTTCTCCGGTTTGGAGGAAGCGAACGATGTGCCTTGACCTAGTTGGAACCTGAGGCTCGGCAACAAGGACTAGCGGCACCTCCTCGGCTGCAGGAGCACAAGCTTCGTTCGCGGGGTCCATAGGCCCGGCTGGAGGGGGTGGTCCGGCAGGCCGTGAGGAATTGTTTCCCGCAGGGTCTCTGCCAGGAGCGGATGGCTCAATCGGGAGAGGCTTACCATAGTCTAGCTTTCTCCTTTTCTGGGACATTGTGGATGGTGATACGGAGGGTTGAGAGAGGTGGAGAACAAAAGTTCCTGGTTCGACAGGAAGCTTCTGTGCAACACACTTTGACAATGATCAGCTATGATGTTTTCCGCACGGGGTACGTGCTCTGTTTGCAACCCGTCAAAGCGCTCCTCTAACCTCATTACTTCCTAAACGTATGCTTCCATCAATGGGCTTTGATAATCCTTGTTGACTTGTCTCACCACCAACTTTGAATCTCCTCGAATGATCAGCTTCTTGATTCCCAATTTTCCCGCAATCCTAAGCCCGACAAGGAGCCCTTCATACTCAGTTGTATTGTTGGTGGCTTCTTCCCGGGCAAAGTGCATTTGGATGACGCACTTCAAGTGCTCCCTTGAGGCGGCAACAAGTAACACGCCAGCTCCTGCACCTTGTAGGGAAAAAGTACCATCAAAATACATAATCCATTCTTAGGGTGATTCCTTGCCAGGGAGAGTTGTTTCCATTGCTTCCTTGTCAGGGGTTGGCGTCCATTCTGCAATAAACTCTGCCAATGCCCTGCTTTTAATGGTTGTAGTGCTCTCAAACTTCAAACCAAAGTTGGATAACTCCAAAGCCCACTCCAATATTCTGCCAGCAGCCTCAGGGTCTCATGGGCTTGGAAGTAGTGGCGCAGTTTCCTTGAGGCCATTACGAGGCCAAAGATCAGCTTTTGCACACTAGAGTACCTCAATCTAGCCCCTTGCAACAAGGAGCTAACAGAGTACACTGGCCGCTGCACCACTTTCTTCCTTGCTGAATCCTTGGGATTGCACTCGTTCCCGTGCTTACTGGTGTTCTGATCCTCTTCTGACTCTGTCGTGGTCTGGCCGCTCTCTGCCTCACCCATTTCTCCCTATGATACCAAGGCTGCACTGACCACTTCTTTGGTTGCTACCAAGTAAAGCAGTAACGGCTCTAGAGGTTTGGGTGCAACCAAGGTAGGCACAGATGACAGGTAAGTCGTCAACTCTTGCAAAGTTGTATCTACTTCCAGGGTCCACTTCATAGGCCCTGCCTTCTTCAAAATTTTGAAGAACGACAAGGCATGCTCGGAAGACTTGGAAATGAATCTTCTTAGCGCGGCAACGCATCCTATCAAGCACCTCACATCCTTAACCATCCCTGGCACTTGGATCTGCTCAATGGCCTTTATCTTGTCGGGGTTGGCTTCAATCCATCGATGGGACACGGAGAATCTAAGTAGCTTGTCGGAGGCAACACCAAACACACACTTCTTTAGGTTAAGCTTCAAGTTGATCTTGCACAAATTAGCAAATGTCTCCTCCAAATCCTAGATAATGGTGGCCTTATCCTTGGTCTGGACCACAATGTCATCCATATAGGCTTCTATGTTTTTGTGTAGTTGTGGCTCAAAACCAATCTTTACTGCTCTTGCAAAAGTAGATACGGCACTCTTCAATCCAAAAGGCATGCGGACAAAGCAGTATGTACCGCATGGAGTGATGAATGATGTTTTCTCTTCATCTTCTTTGGATATGAAGATCTGGTGATATCCGGAATATGCATCCAAAAAGGAGAGCAGATCACACCCTGAAGTAGAACCCACAATCTGATCGATGCGCGGCAAGGGGAATGGGTCCTTCGGGCAAGCCTTATTGAGATCTTTGAAATCAATGCAAAGCCTCCATTGCCCATTCGCCTTCCAAACTACCACTGGGTTTGCTAACCACGTAGGTTGCAGTACTCCTCTGACCAATCCAGCTGCCTCTAACTTCTTGGTTTCCTTGGCAATGAACTACTGCCGCTCCAAGGCTTCCTTCCTAAATTTTTGCCTGACAGGTCGGGCATGTGGGCAGACAGCAAGGTGGTGCTCGATTACCTCCCTGGGAACACCGGGGATATCAGATGGTTGCCAGGTAAACACATCGATATTCGCCCGCAGGAAGGCAACGAGCGCGCTTTCCTATTTGTCGTCAAGGGTGGCGCTGATGGTGAAAGTACCATCAACGCCAGCCAGCCCTGCCAGGACCTTCTCCACAATGGGTGCTGCAACCTTGGATCTCTTGCTGTTGGAACACTCCGGCACGTTGTCAACAGGTGTCGTGCACTTGGAGGGGCCACGCTTCCCGGACTCCTTGCCAGAGGTCTTACAATCCTTCTTCTTTCCTTTACTTTCCATGGTGGGGACGGTTGCCGCCGCGGCCTCTGCTGCAACGGCATCCCGGTACATCCTATCCACATAGATGATTGCATCCTTCTCATCTGATGGGATGGAGATGACTCCTAGTGGCCCAGGCATCTTCAAGGTGTTGTAAGCATAATGGGATGCTGCCATGAACTTGGCCAAGGCCGGTCGTCCCAGAATCGCATTATATGGTAGGGGGAGCTCAACCACATCAAACACAACATTCCCAGTCCTATAGTTCAGCTCTCCCCCGAACGTTACCGACAACGTAATCTTTCCCTTGGGACGGCTCCTGTAGGTCACCCCGGGCATAAAAAACGAAGACCGAAGACCGAAACTGAAAAGACCGAGACCGAAACCAAAAAGACCGAACTTGAAAAGACCGAATAAAAAACGGTCTGTGAAAATAGAAGATCGAACTTTTTTTGCTCTGATCGGTCATGCTATGCACATGACCGAATAGCCCGTATAGACCGATTAACAAAAGCCCATCCTATAAGGCCCGTCCAGCCAGCCCAATGGTTGCACACAAGACACAACTACAGAGTACACGACCTATGTCTCATCCTCACTTCCCGATTCTTCTCTCCCATTGCTAACCCTGGCCGGTGAAGACTAGCGCCCAAGCAGCGGCCCTGGTAGATTAAGAAAGGCGCCCCGAGCGGCAGCCCTGACCTGTGAAGACTGGCGCCCGCGCCACCAACCCCAACCTCCCGTTAGTCGCTCCACCGCCTGCTAAGTGACCGTCCGCCGTCGGTGCTCCACCTCCCGACGACTAGTTCAACAACTACAGTTCGTCACCACCACACATCCTCTTCCACACTATTTGGTTCCCCACATCGCCGCTGAAGGTGAGGAACTCCATCGCAGCTGAATGTATTTTGTAGACAATACATGCCATTGCTTTGTGCTAAGAGTCAGCACTTGGAGACAGCAAGTACAACTCTGTACTTGTGATTGGTTTGTGTCAAATGTTAGCAGCTTCAATACTTTAGTACTACACAGTAATGCATCTGTGCTTGTTTGCTGAAACGAGATATATACATGTTGCGCATTTATGTTCTGATTTTATCATGTCAATGTTGTTTGTTGGACAGACCAATATCCTCTTTTCTTGTAGATGTTTTCTATACCAGAATCTGAACATGATGAGGAATTGAATGAGAAAGATGATGCATTTATGAGTGTAGAGGCAGAGGCAGAGGCATATGAAGAAGTAGTAGATGAATATGTCTTATGTAGCATTATTAAAGATGAAGATGCCGAACCAACAGTTGTCGAAGGTGTCGTACTATGTTGTGGTGGTCTTTTTTGTTACTAGTTGCCTTTGTATTCCATGGACTGGTGTTGCTTATTATATATCTTCTTACTTTCTGTCAAAATATAAATGATTATGCATGCACGAATATTGTTGTTGGACCATGAATCATGAATTTTCTTACTTCGAGTCATATAAATTTTGTTACTTGCTATTGAATATAAACATGTACTGGTACTTTCTGCTCCCAAATATAAACATGTATTCGTACTGGAAGTAACATGAATATGAGTTGCAGGAAATTAATTTGGTCTATTTGGTAGGGACTGAAGACCGAATATTAAAGACCGAAGACCGAATAGTGAATGACCGGAAAGACCGAAATTATTTCGGTCTTCAATTCTGGAACACCGAATCCTTGGAAGACCGAAAAGACCGAACCGAACAAACCGAAAAGACCGAACACCCGGGGCTACCTGTAGGGATTGACTCCTTGCAACGTGCCGGTAACCTCCAGCTCTTCCTCTCTTATCTGAAGCTTGTTAATAACTGCTGGGGAAATCAGATTCAACCTGGCCCCGCCACCCACTAACATCTTTGTGACCTTGAGGTTGCGAATCATTGCAGAGACCAACAACAGCAAACACCGTAACAGGAGGCAGGGGACACGATGTTTACCCAGGTTGTTGGTGTCAAAACTGGCGGATCTCGGGTAGGGGGTCCTGAACTGTGCATCTAAGGAAGATGGTAACAGGAGGCAGGGGACACGATGTTTACCCAGGTTCGAGCCCTCTTGATGGAGGTAATGCCCTACGTCCTGCTTGATTGTTCTTGATGATATGAGTAGTACAAGAGTTGATCTACCACGAGATCAGAGA
Source organism: Triticum urartu (assembly GCF_003073215.2). Taxonomy (NCBI): domain Eukaryota; kingdom Viridiplantae; phylum Streptophyta; class Magnoliopsida; order Poales; family Poaceae; genus Triticum; species Triticum urartu. Next base: position 153,718,040 of record NC_053026.1, on the reverse strand, counting down.
GGCTAAACCCTAGAAGCTAGCCTATGGTATGATTGTTGTTTTCTCTACGGACTAAACCATCCGGTTTATATAGACACCGGAGGGGGCTAGGGTTACACAGAGTCGGTTACAAGGAAGGAGATCTATATATCCGTATTGTCAAGCTTGCCTTCCACGCCAAGGAGGGAGTCCCATCCGGACATGGGATGATGTCTTCAATCTTGTATCTTCATAGTCCAACAGTCCGGCCAAAGGGTATAATACGGCTGTCCGGATACCCCCTAATCCAGGACTCCCTCAGTAGCCCCTAAACCAAGCTTCAATGGCGACGAGTCCGGCGCGCAGGTTGTCTTCGCATTGCAAGGCGGGTTCCTCCTCTGAATACTTCATAGAAGATTTTGAACACGAGGATCATGTCTGGCTCTGCAAAACAAGTTCCACATACCACCGTAGAGAGAATAATATTTCCACAAATCTAATCTGCTGACGTACCCCGTAGCATGACATCACACCACAGCCAGGTCTTTATTCAAATCGTTTTTCATAACCTATCTCAGTGTGTTTCGCAAGGTGGTTTCCTTGGCATGTCTTGTCAAAGCAGAGATCGTGTCCCCTTATTACGGGAGTCCCATCAATACAGACGTGGGTAACCCAACCGCGCCATCAATTACGGCGCTTGGGGGATAAGCGAGTTTTACTAGGCTAGTGGGGGCGCATAGTTTCGTCCGCCCTTATAAAGGGATAAGGTTTCACCTTTTTCTACCCACGCCTTCTTTCTCCTTGATCATCCATTCTCGCGCACTCGAGCTCCAGCGCCCAAGTCCACATCCTTCTCCTCAACTCTCTCCAAACATGTCCGGAGCGGGAGGCAAGTGGATGGTCTCCTCCGTCACGGAGGGACACATAAAAAAACTACGTGGGGCCGGATACTTAGCCGCGGATATCGCGCACCGGCTGCCAGCCGCGGGGCAGATCGTCCCTACCACGGAACCTTATGAAAGGGTGGTTTTCCTCCCTCACTTTGTCCGCGGACTGGGGTTTCCCCTCCATCCATTCGTCCGTGGACTTATGTTCTATTATGGGCTGGACTTTCATTATCTGGCCCCGAATTTCATCCTCAACATCTCGGCGTTCATCGTCGTGTGCAAGGCTTTCCTCCACATCCGGCCCCACTTCGGCCCGTGGCTGAAGACCTTCAATATCAAGCCGAAGGTAGTAGGCAGCCAACAAGCGGAATGCGGCGGAGCCATGGTGGGCAAAATGCCCAACGTTACATGGCTCGAGGGCTCCTTCGTGGAGACCATAAAGGGGTGGAAATCAAGGTGGTTCTACATCACCGAGCCGCGCGACACCAACTGGGTGGCGGCCCCCGAGTTTCGATCCAGAATCCCCACGCGGCTCACTTCCTGGAAGGAGAAGGGCCTGTCCTGGGGCTCATCGGTGGAGCTGGACGGACTCCAGAGTTGTATCCGGAACATGATAAGCAAGAAATTTAAGCTTGTCAACATAGTCCAGGTCATGCTCTTCCGCCAGATCCTCCTGTGTCAACAACGGGCTTTCAACTTATGGGAGTTCGACACGGCCCAGCACCAGACTCTACGCCAGCTCTTCGACACGACGCATAAGGACGTCTGGAAAGTGCTGTTCAAGGGTGTCGAGGTCCCCCCCCTTCTCTTACCGAGGACCATGGGCTAAGCGCGAAGCATCCTGCGAATCTGGTAAGTTCTATACATCTGGTAGGGTATTTATTTCCCATAGCTTAACCATGTGCGGGGTCTAAGCTCCCATGCCTTTGACAGGACTGGGTGGAGACATCGGAGCGGATTAACTGTCCGGCCCCTCTACCCGAAGACCCTGCAGACGCTCTCCTGACGAAGATGCGGACTCCGACTCCTTATGAGGTGCCGGAGAAGACCAAGAAGAAGGCCACGGGAACCCGAAAGAGTTCCCGGTGCTAGGTGGTATCGGACTCATCGTCCGATAACTCCGAGACGCACTCCTCCCATGAAAACGAGGAGGAGGAAGATGAAGATTCTCCCCCTCCAGCCCGGGGAGACAAGAAAAGGAAGGCCGCCCCAACCGGGGAGGCCGAAGGGTCCAAGAAGGGAAGGACTCTCCTTCTGGACTGTTCCACCACCGCTGCCGACGGCGAAGACGAGTGGCTACTCAGGGCCATGCCCCTGACGAAGTCGTAAGTATTCGGATACCAGAGTAACTCATAGAATAGTTTTGTTGCACTGCTTCTCCTAACGTCAGATATGATTATGCAGTCCGCCCCGAGCCCGTATCGACGTATCCTCGTCGGACGGTTCCTTGGACTCGTCGGATATGGATAGTGATACACTTCCAACCGCCTCCTTTCCTTGCCCTATGGACAACGTCGAGGTATTGTCTCAAGGGGCACCGAGCCGGGGGGAGACAGTCTCGGAGGCGCCTTAAGGCGACCTTCCGGACTACAGGCGCGAAGGGAGCAAGACTCCCAAGGGCTCCAAGTTCGGCCCCCAGCCGAACGCCGCGCCGGAACCTCCAGTGGTTCCGGACTCCGGCAGGCGGACCCCTTCCAAGAGGGCCAAGCCGCCCGTGCTGGTGACCTCTGTCCATCCAGAGGCACCGGACAGCCTGCTGGGAGCGCTTCGCAGCACTTCCATCAACGACGAGCACTGCACTATTATGAGTGCGGTGATCAAGAAGGGTTAGTCCGCCAAGAGCAGACTGACTGAAGCCTGTGCCAGCCTTCTAACAGGCTTTGAGGTAAGTATTTAAAATATAGGAAAATATTACCGCATAAACAGTAGCCCCTGATGCTCTGTTTGGTGTTCACAAAGAAAATCCGAATAGAGGATCAAATAATATCTGCAGGAGTCTAATATAAGTATGTCTATATGCGTATGCAGGCTTCGCTGCTGACCTCTGCCGCACTGACTGCGGAGGTCGCTGCACTGAGGCAGAACCTCGAGCGGTCCGAGAAAGAGCTCGGTCTTGCCAAGAGGCAGCTCAAGGAGAACAAAGGTAAGTAATGCCTTGTCTATATAGTGCAGTGGGGCCACGACCGAAGTGGCGACCCTGAAGCAAGCGCTGTCCGAGGCCGAAAACAAAGCGGCCAAGGAACGCACCGAGCGGGAAAAACAAGAGGCACGGGTGGGCGAGGTGCAGCAAGAGCTCCAGGCTCTCGTGAAGAAGCACGAGGCTTTGGATCTTGACTCGAAGACGCGAGAGTCCGAGCTTGCCGCGGCCCTCGAGAACACAAAGCATGCCAAGGCTGAAGCCCAAAAGGCCCTCCAGGAAATTGAGGCGATGATGAAGATAGCGGCGGGTAAGGCCTTCAATATGCAAAGCAAGCATGTGAAAGTAAATTACTTGTTACTTACCCGAGTTTGGAGCTATCCAGGAGCCTTCATAGATTTGCCCTGCAGCGTGTCAGATGCCGCGAAGTATTACCAAGCCGAGGAGGGAAGCTTGCCGGATAAGTTGTTCTGGTCTCAGTATACTGGGACCGAACACCCGATGCCTGTGAGCGACCAGCTGAAGCAACTGGTCGAGCTGCACAAGGTGGCCGAACAGGCCATGAGGGGCCTTATAGTCCGGATGTGGCTTGGCGACTCCCTTCCCAACAGCTACTTCGGCCTGGTGAGGCGGCTTGTGGATGCCTGCCCACGGCTAGAAATCATAAAGTGGTCCGTCTGCAACGAAGGTGCACGTCGGGCTTTTGCCCGTGCGAAGGTGCATTGGGCCAAGATGGACGCCGAGAAGCTGGTGAAGGAGGGGCCGCCACAGGGCAAGGAGCATCACCACCCTGAAATGTATTATGAGGGTGTCTTGAAGGGTGCCTGTCTTGTGGCGGACGAGTGTGCGAAGGATGTAATTTTCGAATGAACTTGCTCGTGTGATCCTGTATTATGAAAACTTGTTCATATGCGCTATGCAACGCTTGTTTGAATTTAAAATATTACCTTCTGTGTGGATGTTTATTAAATCTGAGAGATGGCCAGTCGTCGGCTTCTGCCCCCATGCCACGAGTGCTGGGGTGTTCGGGATAAATCTGAGCACTCTTGTTCCCATTGTTGGGTCCTTCGAGGGAGGTGCTCAGCACAACGAACAAGACAATCGGACTATAATGCTTTATCACTCTCACTTAGCCATAGAAGTCTACAATTTTAAATTTTGGCGAAGCCCCTAGTATTCGAAAGGCCGAATTCGGGGCGCTATACATGCCTAAGCCAGACAAAGCCGACTCCTAGCCCTAAGCGGCATAAGTCTTTAGGGACTCGAGACCTCTCGAACAGCGACCAGCTCTCGCCTTATCATGACAGTCAGTTTTAGCTTTCTCTACTGAGGTGCTTAGCCCAGATGAACCGGGGCACAATCACAGTAGTTCTCCCAGTGCTACCTTAGCCAATATAGCGGAACGTAAGGTACCAAAACATGGGAGCCGGGCAAACCCAACTATTGACCCAAGACATGATTCAGAGCTAATGCATATAATGCTATAAGTTCGGGGTGCCGCACTGTCGAAAGTGTTCGGACTTCTCACGCCGTATTATGGGGTACGCTTAAGCCCCTGGTGTATTGGCCGTACCAGAGTGTACGGATGTTGAATGTCATGAATGAACATATATATAAAGGGAATAGAGAATGTGGTAATAGTCTAGTGCTATGCATTGTTTATTCAAAAAGGTGCGTCGAAGCAGAATGATACAAGTAGTGTGATAAGGAAAAAGTAGGACTATTTGACATGTCCCTTCGAAGGGCAAGCTGAGGAATGGTATTTAAAGGAGGTATTTCACTCGTTATCAGAGACCACCTGGGAATTCCATGATGCGACATAGCTTTTTGCCTCCTTGGTTGTTGCATCGTGTGTCCGACAATCGTACTGCCGGACGGGGTTTCCAGAGAGTAAAGTCCTGAAAGAGAGAAAAATAACAAAGCGGGAAGCCCCTAGTAAGGTTGAGCCGCGTCTTGGGGTGTGTCGTAGTCGTGCCCCCCTCCCCACCTATGCCCATGGTATTTTCAATGCATAATTATGTACGCGTGGCACAGATTTCGTCGTTTGGCTGGGACTGGGGTGGGGGCCACATTGCTATGCGAGCTCGGAATGTGCCTGGCGGTCTTGTTGCCGATTACCCCGGGCGCGCTTGAAGGTGTCCGGGTGTTTAATCACCGAACTGGTGGATTGCCTTAAGAGGCTACTTTGTTTTTCTACTGCGAGGGCTGCAGTGTGCCCCTCCATGCGGAGAGAGCGCTCTGTGTTTCCATTGACTGTGATGACCCCCCCCCCTGAGGTCCTGGCATCTTGAGCTTGAGGTATGCATAATGTGGTACCGCATTGAATCTCGAAAATGCGGTTCGCCCGAGCAATGCATGATAGCCACTGCGGAACGGGACTATATCGAAGATTAACTCCTCGCTTCGGATGTTATCCGGGGATCCGAAGACCACTTCCAGTGTGACTGATCCTATGCAATGGGCCTCTACATCTGGTATGACGGCTTTGAAGGTCGTTTTTGTGGGTTTGATCCTTGAGGGATCTATACCCATTTTGCGCACTATGTCCTGATAAAGCAGGTTCAGGCTGCTGCAGCTGTCCATAAGGACTCGAGTGAGGTGAAATTCGTCGATGATTGGGTCTAGGACCAGTGCGGCGAATCCACCATGACGGATACTAGTGGGGTGGTCCCTGCGATCGAAGGTGATCGGACAGGAGGACCATGGGTTGAACTTTGGGGCGACTGGCTCCAATGCATATATGTCCCTTAGCGTACGCTTCCGCTCCCTCTTGGGGATGTGGGTTGCGTATGTCATGTTCACCGTCCGCACTTGTGGGGGGAACCTCTTCTGCCCTCCGGTGTTCGGCGGCCGGGGCTCTTCCTCGTCATTGCTATGTGGCCCCTTATCTTTGTTTTCAGCATTTAACTTGCCGGCCTGCTTGAACACCCAACATTCATATTGGTGTGGTTGGTTGGCTTGGCGGGGGTGCCGTGTATTTGAACGAGCGATCGAGTATACGGTCCAAACTGGACGGGCCCGGGGTGCTTATTTTGAATGGCTTTATCCGCTGACCGGGTTTAGAGCCTCCGAATCCGGCATTGACTGTCGTATCCTCGATATTTGTCGGATTTCGGGTTCCGGCAAACCCTTGAGGTTCGAACACTGGGGTGCGCACGGAGATTTCGCCTTCTACCTACCTGCACCCCTCCGCCTCGCTAAGATCTAAGCTATGGAAAGAACAGCACAAGAGCCACAGGGTTTATACTGGTTCGGGCCACCGTTGTGGTGTAATACCCTACTCCAGTGTGTGGTGTGGTGGATTGCCTCTTGGGCTGATGATGATGAGCAATACAAGGAAGAACAGCCTCGCGAGGGTCTGTTCTTGGCTGAGGGGATGAACTTCTAGGAGGAGTTCAGTCACCCTTCTCTCTCTCTCTCTTCTCGATTCTCTCTCCGATTTCGATCCCCCTACCCTGTGGGTGGCTAGTCCTATTTATAGGCAAATGCCCTGGGCCTCTTCCCAAATATTGAGCGGGAAGGGTGCCAACAATTGGCCATTTTGAAGGGGAACATCTGGTACACTTATCCTGACTAAAGTTGGTCCTCGCCTGCCAAAGGCTCCGGTGGTGACGCTGGCTTGGGCTCCACAATGACTTCCTCCCTGCTGTTGGACTGGTCTTGGTCTCATTGCACCGAAACGGGTGCCTTTGCTTGATGCTCTCGCCTGCGCTTGCTCCCTTTGCACCAAAGAGGAAAGGAGGACTGAAAGTGCGTTATATCGACTAGAGGGGGGGTGAATAGGCGATTTTTATGAAAGTCTTCAAAACGTGAGAGTTATGAAGACAAACAGTGAAGATTATGCCTATTACAATGCAGCGGAAGTTAGATTACACTAGGCCAGCCATGGTCATGTATTCAATAGAGTGAAGGCGCAATGACAAACAGCTTCAGTGTAATAAGGATCAGGTAGGAAGAAGTTATGAAGCCGAACAGATCATACATTCATGTTGTGAAGACAAAAGATAAAGCAAGCATGCAATGGCTTCACAATGAATAACTGTAAGTGAAAGGAAGTGAAGATGAAACCAGTGACACGTTGAAGACAATGATTTGTTGGACTAGTTCCAGTTGCTGTGACAACTGTACGTCTGGTTGGAGCGGCTAGGTATTTAAACCAAAAGGACACACAGTCCCGGACACCCAGTCAAGGACACTTAGTCCAAGACACCCAGTCCTCACCGTTTTCTCCTTGAGCTAAGGTCACACAGACCTCGCCCAATCACTCAGGTAAGTCATCAAGGTAGACTCCCAAACCTTCACAGACTTCGTTCGCTGGCAATCCACAATTTCTCTTGGATGCTCAGAACGCGACGCCTAACCGTCTGGAGGATGCACAGTCCTCAAGTGTAATAAGTCTTCAAATCACACAGACACGAAGACTTAAGTGATGCCCAATTTACTCTGGCTCTGGGTGGTTAGGGCTTTTCTCCTCACTAGGAATTATTCTCTCAAAGGCTTCGAGGTGGGTTGCTCTCAAACGACAAAAGCCGTGCACTGAAATCTGAGCAGCCAACCGTTTATGGTTGTGGGGGTGGACTATTTATAGCCACTTGGCAACCCGACCTGATCTGTCCGAAATGACCCTGGGTCACTAAGGAACTGACACGTGTACCAACGGTCGAATTTTGAACTCACACGGCAACTTTACTTGGGCTACAAGCAAAGCTGACTTGTCTGACTCTGGACAAGATTTTCTCTCAAAGTCTTCGCTCGAAGACATAGGATTTGAATTAGGCATCACTACAGTCATTCTGACTGGTTCTTTTGGACCCCACTTAACAGTACGGTGATTCCTATGACACTACATAAATGAAATAAAACTACGAAGGATCTAAGTCTTCGAGTTCCATAAGCTTCATAGGGAGTCTTCTCATGTCATTGTCTTCAATATGAATATCTTCATAAACCACCATTGTCTTCAATGTCTTCGTACATTTTTAGGGGTCATCTCTGGTAATAAAACCGAATCAATGAGGGACTACTACCTGTGTCTTCCTGCAATTCTCACAAACACGTTAGTCCCTCAACTAGGTTTGTCGTCAATACTCCAAAACCAACTAGGGGTGGCACTAGATGCACTTACAAGGACACTGCGCGGGCTGGCGCCCGCCTGGCACCCTTGGTCGTCATGGCTTGCGTCATGGGCACCTCGTGAGGTACCCTGCCTTGATCTCTCCGCCTCCTCGCGAGCCAGCCTGATGAGGCTGTGCCAGAGGAAGCTCCGTGTCGTCCGCCCCGCGAGGCTTGGCCCCTCGCGAGGGTCTTGGGTCTGTGTTGATGAAGATGGGCCGTGCTGGGCCCCCCTTTGAGCCACGCCGCAGGCAGGCAAGTCTGGGGACCCCCGTTCCCAGAACGCCGACAGTAGCCCCCGGGCCCAAGGCGTGCCCGGACTTGGCCGTGCAGGGAGGCGAAAGGGCAAGGGCGAAGTGTCGTGGGCCCTAACAGCCTGCGGCCTTGGGCGCCGCGTGGCGGTTGATTGGACGTGAGCGCCTCAGCAACCACGCGAGTTGATAAAGGAGCGGCATCTGCCTAGGCTTTGCTTTTTGCTTTCTCCGGTTGCTGCTCAGATCCCCTTTCTTGCGCCTCTCCTTCGTTCCTCCAAAATTTCCAGATCTACTTCGACCGCGTGACCTAGGAAGCCATGGCACCTCGTCAGTCCCCGGCCGGAGCTTGGTACTCGTCTGCCCTGGACTCACCGAACGTGTCAGAAGCGAGCCTCGCCCAGTTGTGCCGGATGGCGGCGGCGCAGGGCATCGACGGGGCGAAGGTGTTCAAGGCCGGCTCTGCCACCCCTGAGGGCCAAGGGAGCACCTTCTATCCGTTCTTTGTAAGCGCCATTGCTGCTGGCCTGGTGCCTCCCTTCTCCGAGTTCTTCTTCTCTGTCCTCCGCCATTATAAGCTACAGGCTCCGCATCTCCACCCCAACTCTGTCCTTCTCCTGGCAATCTTCGCCTATTACTGCAAGGCTCACGTAGGGGTGCAGCCCTCAGTGGCCTTGCTGCGCCACTACTTCTACCTCCGGACCTCTCACGGTCCTGCTTCCGCGTGCGCGAGCTTCATCGCGTACGGTAGCGCCATTGCCATTTCGAACCCCGGGAAAAGGTTTGAGGGCTTCAAGAGCAGGTGGGTCTTGGCATATGCTGGGTGCATCCACCCTCGGCTGATCTTGCCCACGGAGCAACCCACGAGCTCCAGCGATTGGGGTCGAGCGGAGCTCGCGGACCCCCGCGCGAAGCTGGTGTTGGAGAAGATGGACGCAGATCTGAGGCCGGCCAACATGGCGGCGGCGAAGCTGACCGGCGCGTCGCTGCTGAGGGAATTCCTGGAGCACCAGCTGGCTCCGCTTCGGCAGTACTCACTTCCGATGTGGAGGCGCCATCCGAGCCCCGCGGCCTTGGCCAACGAAGATCTGGCTGCGGTCCTCCAATCTCTGGTCGGGGGCGATGTGGCGAGGTTGGAGGGCGCTCCTATGCCCTTGTTCCTCCGCGACGACTGGGAGCAGGTAGTGGAGTCCATGCCCGTCTTCAACGGGGACGGGCCTGTGCCCATGGAAACTCCCGGGGAATCGGTGGACGTGTCCTCCGACGACTCCAGCGAAGAGGAGGAAGGAGGGGAGTGGGAAAAAGGGCCTGACTCCGAGGCGACTGACGGAGAGTCGAGGGCTCCCCTCCCCCAGCGCAGGTCCCGCGCTCTCCGCCTCTCTCTGAGCGATGACGACAAGGATGATGACGAGCAGGGCGGCGGGAGCTTGCCCCCGATCCCGAAGAAGGACAGGACCGGGCTGATCCCCCGCGGGTCTGCCCCGGCCCCGAGGCGGACCGCAGACGCGCCTTCCGCTCCCGAGCTTCCCTAGGTTGACCCTTCCAGCCGGCTTTCAGGCTTCAAATTTGGCCGGAGTCTACCTGAGCTCACTGGCGATGACCCGTAAGCGCTTGATTCTTGTCTTTATTTCTTGTTCTGCTGCTGAGGCTTGACGTCCACATCTCTTGGACAGGCTGGCGCCCGCAGCAAAGAAGCCGAAGGGAGCTCCTGAGGTTCCATCCGTGGCAGTGCCTCTGCCTGCGAAGGAAGGTGACCGCGACGCACGGGCTTCTCCTGCCTGGTCGTCCTCGCGAGGCCTGGCTGAGCCGGCTGGTGCGAGCTCAGCCCCCATGGCCCAAGTGACTCCCGAGGTGCCTTTGCCTGCTGCCGCCACTACAGCCGTTGGGGCACAGCAGGCTCCGCCTCAGGATGATGTGGTCGCGCTGCTGCCTTCTCCTCCTACTCCACCGACTGCTGTCTCTCCGACTCCTCCTGCCGTTCTGGATCGTGCTGCTGCTGAGCTGGACCGGCTGCGGCAGGATCTTCTTGGTGCCGACCCTCGCTTGGTGGCCGGGCGCTTGGAGCTGGCTTCAGGATGGATTCGCTCGGACGCTTTGATTTGGGCGGCGCTGGTGCAGGCCTCGACGGCTTGCGATGAGGAGAGGCAGGCTGTCCTTGAGGCGAAGGCTGCTCGTGACGCATCCCTGGGGGAGGTGGTCGACGTTCGTGGTCGCTCCAAGGCGCTGGAGGATGAGCTGCAAGGCCTGCGGGACCAGCTCGCGAAAGAGGCCCGCCTTCGCCAAGAGCAGGAAGAAGGCATGAAGGCTTGCGAGGCGGCCGTCAAGGAGAGGGAGGTCAAGCTCAGGAGGCGCCGTGACCGCCTAGGCGCGCTGGAGCAGGAGTTGGGGCGAGGAAGGTCGAGCTGGACGACAAGGCCCAGGTTCTTGCCGAGGACCGCATGGCCTTCGCGGAGATGGAGGCGAAGGCTCGCTCCTCGCTGAGGACACTTTACGACAGCGGCCTGGAGAGCCTGGTGGCTGGCGCCGAGGACGGCCCCGCCAAGCTGCTTCCCTTCCTGGTTCGCGCTCTTGAAGATGTCGCCCTTGGCCTTGGTCCCACGGCCAAGGCCGAGGCGCGTGTCCTATCTTCTGCAGCGCTGACGAGGGTCCTCACCCACATCTACCTTCGCGATCCCGGCGTCGACCTCGACAGCCTGCTGGAGCCAGTAAGCGGCGAGCGTGCCGCTACCGCTGCTGAGGCCATGAAGGGTTGCGCGGAGGCTCTGTTGAGGAAGTTCCGGGCCTTCAGCACCAAGCCGAAGCAAGGCGCTGCCGACCCCGCTGCTCCATGAGGCGAACCCACTCCGCGCTGCTCCACCGCCGACAAGTGACTCCGTTGTGGCTCCTGTCCTGCCTTTAATTCCTGCACATGTATCATGCCTGGGGAGGTGTTTAAACTTGCGTTTGGCATTGAGATAACAGTGTGGACTGTAATATTTGCTTTTGAATTCCTTGAAATTTACGCTTTTCCTTCCTACTAGCTTATGTTCTACGCCGGCAGAGCCCGGCCCCGCGCATACCTCAGCCGCCGTTAGCCCCAACCCGAAACTAGGACGGGACCAAGGAGTGAGGGGCTACGTGACAAGTTAGGCTCCTGAGTCGCGATGCTCAGGAGTCCCCCTTGGCACACGAACAGCAAGTAGGGAGGTGTGATGTGGGTGGATCTACCGTTCTACATCTGCAGAGCCCGGCCGCGCGCATACCTCAACTACCGTTAGCCTTTCGGAACTAAGGAGTGAGGGGCTACGTGACCAGTTAGGCTCCTGAGTCGCGATGCTCAGGAGTCCCCCTTGATGCTGTACCTTGGCTCCGCTCAGGGAGAGACGCGCGACGAACCAGGCCCGGGGGGCCTGGCTGGGTGGCGTGCGTCTGGGCGTGACCCAGGCGCAGCCCCCGTGCCCAGCCCCCTCGCGCGGCACTCCCGAGGGGAGGCGTTACGATGTGGCTAGACACTGAGGTCTGGGCTCCCTGAGGTTGATGCATCCCGGGGGCCACCCTCAGTTGTTTATCACCAGCGCGGAGCATAGCGCTTCCGTATGTCTACGAGCATAACCGCTCCTCGGCAGTGTCGTCAGCCAGCACGGAGCATGGTGCTTCCACTGGTACGTGGGAGGGGGCTCCCCTCCAGGAGGAGCCCCCAGGGCGTGTACAGCCCCGCCCTGACACGTGGCTGGCACGGTAGGGCCTGGCGAGGTGTATCTGGGCACCCGTGAGCCAGCGCGGGACTCACGGGGCCCTACCTCTAGGCGGGTTGCGCCTGGCACTGGGCCTTATCTTGTGATGTGTACCTGCAAATTTGGTTAGATGCCGGCACTCTACGTCCTCGGGTCCCGGCCCTCGAGCTGGTCTCAGCCGTCGCTGGTATGCCAGGTCGCAATGCCGTGGACAAGTCCAGAGGGTGAGGGCTGGAGAGACAGTAAGAGCCCTGAGTCACGATGCTCAGGTACCCCCCCTTTAACGTGCAAGTGGTCGGCATGGAGAAGAAGAGGTGCCGTGGACAGGCATCAAATAATCAAGCATTGTGGGTCGAACGCATAGCCGGAAATAAACGCAAAAGGGATACATGTCGCTAGGTTTGGCCCGAGCGACTTGGGGGATGATGCAGCCCGAGGGGCACCCCCAACAAGGTAAGCTAACAACATGAAATAAAAGGGATACATGCCGCAGGGACGGACCCATGCGGCCTGGGAATAATGCAGCCCTGGGGGGTACCTGAGCATCGTGAAAGATGTCACCTGATGATGTTGAGGACGAAGGAGTGTTCATGTAGCAGACTCGGTGGGCTGCAGAAGCCGATCCTCACGAGCCCCCAGGCCCGGGGGCCTCGGGAGGCTCCGGAGGCGCTGGTGGCTCCTCGCGGACCATCTCCATCTCCGCCAGGGCTGCGGAACGCCTGGCCTCTTGAGCCTCCATGATGCCCCTCATGAGGTGCTGGTATGCGGCAGCCGCGTTCAGCAAGCCGTAAGGCATGCGAACGTAGCTGTGGGGTGGACCATCGCAGTGCCCCACTCGCGAGGGCCAGAGGCGCTCCAGAGAGGCGACTCGATTGAGCCCTGGTATGTCGATGCAGACGCGCAGCCCACCATCCTCGCCTGGATGGGGAGCCACAGCTGGTAGGCGGCGGCCGCCTTTCATGACTCTTGACTCCTGTAGCTCCTGAATGGCCTTGCTGACGAACTCCTGAGGATCTGGCCCTCCTTGCCTTACTCCTTCTTGAGGGAAACGTGCTTCGAAACACGCCTCCATGTGGTGCCCAAGCGCCTCCCTCGTGACCTTAGCCAGGTCGGTGGCCCTCCAGGGGAGAGACCCCGAGCCCTTCCTGAGGAGGGCGCCGGGCGCACTTTCCTATGCGATGGAAGGAGGTTCCCCCTGGGCAGGCGCGGGCCCTGAGGGGCTAGGCCGGACGATGTCTTCTTCTTCTTCTTGGGGGCGGTCTCGGGAAGCCTCCTGCTTCCGCGATCCAGGTCTTCCAGTGATGCGGCCTGAAAGGCTCGTTCCAGGGAACACACCGCGTCCTTCTCTTCACAGGGCACCGTGATGACTCCGCCACTTCCTGGCATCTTGAGGACGTTGTAGCCGTGGTGAGTTACAGCCATGAACTTGGCCAGTGCTGGGTACCCAAGGATGGCGTTGTACGGCAGGCGAATGTGAGCGATGTCGAAGTCGATGAGCTCGGTGCGGTAGTTGTCGCGTGCCCCGAAGGTGACAGGGAGGCGGACCTGCCCAATCGGGACCGTGGAGCCGTCGGTGACTCCGGAGAAAGGCTTGGTTGGCTGAAGCTGGCTGTAGGGCACTTGGAGATTGTTGAATGTTTCCACGGATAGGACGTTGAGCCCTGCCCCGCCATCGATGTGGGTCCTGGTGACCACCACGTTGCTGATGATTGGGGAACAAAGCATCGGGAGGACTCCGGCTGCGGCCGCACACTTGAGCTGATCTGCTGAGCTGAACGTGATGGCGCACGCCGACCACCTGAGAGGGTGCGTGGCTTCGAGCTTGGGGAGGACTGCATTCACTTCGCGGGCGAACTACTTGAAGATGCGTTGAGAGGCTGGGGCTTGAGCCACGCCCAGGATGCAGGCGATCGCGCGCGGCTCCTGGAAGCCCCCAGCCCCCTCGTCCTGATGGCGGTCCTTGTTTCTCCTTGGCTGCGGCGGCAGCGGAGGGAGGCCTGTGTTGCCTTGTGGGTGATCCTCGTGAGGCTGATCCCTCCAGTCTCCCTCGCGAGGTGGGTCTTGCCAGCGATCCTCGCGAGGTTGATCGCGCCACCCTTGGCGCGGGCCGCGGTCTTCCCAGCGTCCTGCGTTCCTTCCTCCTCCTCGACCGTAGCCCCGGTCACCGCGGTCGGGACGATGGCCGATCCTTCCTTCTCGCACGGCTCGGAGCTCTTGACATTCATTGGTGTTGTGGGTGTGGAGGTCGTGGTACACACAGTACCGACTGCCCTTGGAAGATTCGGGCTGATCTCTGCCCCGCTTGGTGTCTGGTTCTGCCACGAGAACGGCAGCCCCCTTGCGCTTCACATCCTTGGCCTTGGGCTTCTTCTCTTCTGGGTCTGCGGCAGGCAGCTCGAGGAGGGAGAGACGCCCTTCCTCAGCCCTGGCGCACTTGGTTGCCAAGTTGAACAACTCCAAGGAAGTGCACAGGTCTTCATGCATCGCCAGCTCCTCCTTCATCTTGACGTCACGCACACCATCGGAGAAGGCTGAGATGATGGCCTCCTCGGTCACCTTGGGAATCTTGAGGCATGCGTTGTTGAAGCGCTGGATGTACTTCTGCAGGGTCTCTCCAGGTTGTTGCTTGATGCGGCGCATGTCGCTCACGGCGGGTGGCCGGTCGCGAGTACCATGGAAGTTGGCGATGAAGCGGGTGCGCATCTCGTCCCAGGAGGAGATCGTGCCTGGAGCCAGGTTCAGGAGCCAGGTGCGGGCCCCGTCCTTGAGCGCCATGGGAAACCAGTTCGCCATGACCTTCTCGTCTCCATTGGCAGCTTCGATGCCCAGCTCATAGAGCTGGAGGAACTCCGCAGGGTCAGCCGTGCCGTCGTAACGAAGAGGCAGGTCTGGCTTGAACTTGCCGGGCCACGCGACGCTACGTAGCTCGGTGGTGAAGGCACGGCAGCCTGCTGTGGCCACGGAAGGCCTTGGGTGACGGAGAGCTTGGTCTTGCATGCCCCCACGCGCTGCAGCTGGGAGCAGCGCGGGGTCTTGACGTGCGGGAGCAGGAGCATGGTCGCGACGTGCTGGAGCAGGGAGCGCCCGGGCAGCTTCTTGCGGGCGAGGGACTTCTTGGCAGCTCTTCTCTTGCCGTGCTGGCACCTAACGGAGCGGGTTCCGCCCAGGGGCCACGCGCCTTGGAGCCACGGCGCCTTCTTGAGGAGGAGGCGGCTGGGGCGCCCCCGAAGCTTCGTCGCCCGCGTGGGGCGGGGTGCGGTGCAGCGGAACGGACGGCGCGGGAGAGCCCCCTGCGGCGCGGACGAGCTCGGCGACGCGGTCGAGCCATTCTTCGTAGACGTCGTCGACGGGACAGTAGCGCAGGAGCTCGTTTGCCGCGATGAGCGCATCTCGAGCCTCCATGGGTGCGCGGAGCGCGCGGGACGAAGAACCAGCTGGGGTGAGCGAGGGAGTAGCGGTGCGGCCGTCTTGCCGCACAGACGGATGTTGAGACGACGCTTGCTGCTCATTCCCCGCCGGGCCGGTGGCGGCGTTGACAGCAGGTGACGGGGAACGGCGAGGACGCCCGCCGACAGGAGTCGTCTGGGTGACGCAGGAAGCGAGAGCGGCCCGGCGCTCGGTGCGGGCCCGACGAGCGTCAGACATGGACGCGATGGTCGGAGGAGAACGGGGTGGTGGAAGACGAATTCCGGCGCACCCCTACCTGGCGCGCCAAATGTCAGATTTTGGGTTCCGGCAGACCCTTGAGGTTCGAACACTGGGGTGCGCGCGGAGATTTTGCCTTCTACCTACCTGCACCCCTCCGCCTCGCTAAGATCTAAGCTATGGAAAGAACAGCACAAGAGACACAGGGTTTATACTGGTTCGGACCACCGTTGTGGTGTAATACCCTACTCCAGTGTGTGGTGTGGTGGATTGCCTCTTGGGCTGACGATGATGAGCAATACAAGGAAGAACAGCCTCGCGAGGGTCTGTTCTTGGCTAAGGGGATGAACTGCTAGGAGGAGTTCAGTCACCCTTCTCTCTCTCTCTTCTCGATTCTCTCTCCGATTTCGATCCCCCTACCCTGTGGGTGGCTAGTCCTATTTATAGGCAAAGGCCCTGGGCCTCTTCCCAAATATTGAGCGGGAAGGGCGCCAACAATTGGCCATTTTGAAGGGGAACATCTGGTACACTTATCCTGACTAAAGTTGGTCCTCGCCTGCCAAAGGCTCTGGTGGTGACGCTGGCTTGGGCTCCACAATGACTTCCTCCCTGCCGTTGGACTGGTCTTGGTATCGTTGCACCAAAACAGGTGCCTTTGCTTGATGCTCTCGCCTGCGCTTGCTCCCTTTGCACCAAAGAGGAAAGGAGGACACTGCGCGGGCTGGCGCCCGCCTGGCACCCTTGGTCGTCATGGCTTGCGTCACGGGCACCTCGTGAGGTACCCCGCCTTGATCTCTCCGCCTCCTCGCGAGCCAGCCTGATGAGGCCATGCCTGAGGAAACTCCGTGTCGTCCGCCCCGCGAGGCTTGGCCCCTCGCGAGGGTCTTGCGTCTGTGTTGATGAAGATGGGCCATGCTGGGCCCCTCTTTGAGCCAGGCCACAGGCCGCAGGCAGGCAAGTCTGGGGACCCCCGTTCCCAGAACGCCGACAATATTGCCGTTGTTGATGCGGTGCTTGTGTTTGTTGCGACGTGACCTGCCATTGCTATCCTTGGTATCCGAAGTACCATGGTTCTTTGATATGTTATTGCTTCAAGCCTGCCAGCTATCCTCTCCCGCGCAAAAGTGGCTCATGAGTGTCGTGAGGGCTTCCATAGATTTCAGCTTTTCCTGGCCAAGGTGCCGGGCGAGCCACTCGTCGCGGATGTTTTGCTTAAAAGCTGCTAGGGCCTCTGCATCCAGACAATCGACGATTTGATTTTTCTTTGTTAGGAACCGTGTCCAGAATTGCCTGGCCAATTCCTCTGGCTGCTGAATTATGTGGCTCAAGTCATCGGCATCTGGTGGTCGCACATAAGTGCCCTGGAAGTTGTCGAGGAATGCGGCTTCCAGATCCTCCCAACAACCAATGGATTCTGCTGGTAGGCTGTTGAGCCAATGCCGAGCTGGTCCTTTGAGTTTGAGTGGGAGGTATTTGATGGTGTGTAGATCGTCACCGCGGGCCATGTGGATGTGCAGGAGGAAGTCCTCGATCCATACCGCAGGATCTGTTGTGCCGTCGTATGATTCGATATTTATGGGTTTGAAACCCTCTAGGATTTGGTGATCCATTACTTCGTCTGTGAAGCATAGAGGGTGTGCAGCGCCTCTGTACTGGGCTATGTCGTGATGCAGCTCAAATGAGTCTTGTCCGATGTGTTCGGCCCGGTCGGATTTACTTTTAATATATATGGTGTGACGGTTATCGTCTCGCGTAGTGGCGCGCCCTCGTGATCCGTAGATCGATCTTGCGTGTTTTGCTTTGTCCTCCAATACGTCTCGCACGTCTAGCGTGTTTCCCCGTGCCTTGACATTTTTATTTGAGTGGCGTCGGGGTGCGGGCTGAGCTTTTGGCTGAAATGCCTCTCTGTTGCGGCCACAAGGTGGCCGATCAGCCGCGTCATACGCTGGAGATGTAGGTTTTAATGCTTCCTCCTCTAGTCGGGGTAGCAACCTGTGCTTTGGGTAACTCTTGGAGGGGCGTTCGAGTTCATATTCCTCGGCCGCAAGGACTTCAGTCCATCTGTCAGCTAGCAAATCTTGATTAGCTTGAAGCTGATGTTGCTTTTTCTTAAGGCTATTTGTCGTGGCTATAAGCCAGCGCTTGAAGCGCCCTTGCTCGACGGGATCCTCAGGCACGACAAATTCGTCATCGTCGAGGATTGCCTCGTCTTCGGATGGAGGCATGTAATTATCATCCTCCGCCTCTCCATCTGCCGCTCTCTCGGGAGGGCTGGCTTCTCCATCCTCCTGCTCTCAATCTTGCTGGAGGGGATTGTTGTCATCTTTGGCATTGTCTGGAGTGCTATTATCTCCTGTGCTGGTATCACCGCTTTTGCTTTGGCAAGACTTAGAGCGGCGCCGCTGACGTCGGCGCTTGGGTTGCTTCTTGGAGGGGTCATCCTCTGCTGTCTCGTCGCCATTGCCTTCTTTGGGTGTGTCCACCATGTATATATCATATGATGAGGTGGCTGTCCAGTGCCTTGTGGGCAGTGGTTCTTGTTCATCTCCTGCATCGTCGTCCATACCGTCAATGTCTTCGTAGTCGAAGTCGAGCATCTCGGTCAAATTTTCAACAGTGGATACTAAGTGGGTGGTGGGTGGGCGGCGAATTTCTTCGTCATCCGCATTCCGGTCCAGCCGGACATAGTTCGGCCAGGACTCTCCTGACAAGGAGAGAGACCTTAATGAGTTCAGTATGTCTCCAAAGGGCGAGTGCTGAAAGTTATCCGCGGAGGTGAACTCCATGATCGGCGCCCAGTCGGATTTGATAGGCACGGGCGCAGGCGGTTCGGAGTCCGTGGCCGGGGAAGAATCCGGCAGTTTGGCGTCACGGCTCCCCTGAAGGGTAAGGTCGACACTCGGCTCGATCGCCGCTGAGGATGCGGCCTCCGTGGCGGGGTCTATCCACCCGTCCATGGATGGCGCAATTGGCTCCGAATTGAGGGTCGGAGCGGTTGCTGGTGCGATCTCCCAAACGCTGTCCGATGGTAGAGCTAAATCATGCTCATCGTGACCGTGTGGCGCACTCGGCAAGGGCTCGAATCCGTCGAAGATCAAGTCTCCGCGGATATCGGCCGTGTAGTTTAAGCTTCCAAACCTGACCTGGTGGCCAGGGGCGTAACTCTCGATCTGCTCCAGATGGCCAAGCGAGTTGGCCCGCAGTGCGAAGCCGCCGAATACAAAGATCTGTCCGGGGAGAAAATTCTCACCCTGGACTGCATCGCTATCGATGATTGAAGGGGCCATCAAGCCTGATGATGACGACACAGAGGAACTCTCAATGAAAGCACCAATGTCGGTGTCAAAACCGGCGGATCTCGGTAGGGGGTCCCGAACTATACGTCTAAGGCGGATGGTAACAGGAGGCAGGGGACACGATGTTTACCCAGGTTCGGGCCCTCTTGATGGAGGTAATACCCTACGTCCTGCTTGATTGTTCTTGATGATATGAGTAGTACAAGAGTTGATCTACCACGAGATCAGAGAGGCTAAACCCCAGAAGCTAGCCTATGGTATGATTGTTGTTTTCTCTACGGACTAAACCATCCGGTTTATATAGACACCGGAGGGGGCTAGGGTTACACAGAGTCGGTTACAAGGAAGGAGATCTATATATCCGTATTGCCAAGCTTGCCTTTCACGCCAAGGAGAGTCCCATCCGGACACGGGACGAAGTCTTGAATCTTGTATCTTCATAGTCCAATAGTCCGGCCAAAGGATATAATCCGGCTGTCCGGATACCCCCAAATCCAGGACTCCCTCAGTGGTCCTCCTCATCAAAGATGATGGGTATGGGTGACCATTTGAGCGGCTTCCGGGCCTATGGTGCTGGCTCCATAGCATTGACGTCTCTTGCCCATCGCTTGAGCCGTCGATCGGAGGAGTGCAAGGTGCACCCCCATCAATGCATAGGGCGTTAGTGGCCTTCTGAAATTCCTCCTCACTGGTTTCCTCTTCATTCACTCCATCACTCAAATCATCACAGGCTTCCTTCTCTTGGCCCCTGGTGGGTTTTCCTTAGTTCTGAAAGGGTTTGCCGGGATGGTTTGCTTCACCGCCTCGGCCCTTTCCTCTAGCAGCATTCTGACCTTTCTCCTTATCACGCTTATCATACTCTGCTCTCTGTCTCTTGAAAAGCTGCTCAACTTGATAACATTCATGGAGGTCGTGGCCCTTGGTCCGATGGATCTTCTAGTACGACCCTTCACCTTTCCCGGCTTTCTCTGCGGCAGCGGCTTCCCGGCAGGCAGTGCACGAGGCAACTTCCTTATCGGGGGCCTCAGCTTTGGCCTTCTTGCCAGTACTGGGCATGCCAAAACCTTCCACAGTCATCACTGTCTTATCTCTTGGCTTCTTGTTGCGCTTTTTTCCCTTTCTTTGACTGGTTGATTCATCTTCTTCCTCTGAATCAACATTGATGTAATCCTCCTCTCCGTGAAACTTCCTTCCTTCCTCCATCCTAGCACACTTATCCAGTAGTGTGTACAGCTCCTTCATAGTCTTGGGAAACCGCACATTCATCTTAGAATGAATCCGATGGTTGCGCACATTGGACTGGAAGGCTGCCATAACAGCTGCGGGATGGATGTTCGAAATATTCCTATGGACTTTACTGAATCTTTGTAAATACTTACGGAGAGTTTCTCCTTCCTTCTGCTGGAGAAGTTGTAGGTCGTTGGGCCTGTCGGGTTCCTGGTGGCCACTGGTGAAGGCACCAATGAACTCGTCACACAGGTCTGCCCAGGATGAAATGGAGTTCTCCGGCAGGTGCATGAGCCAAGATCTCACATTGGACTTGAGAGCCAATGGGAAGTTGTTGGTGAACACCTTCTCGTCCCTTCCCTCGGAAGCCTAAACAATGATGGTGTAGATTCTTAGGAACTCTGCCAGGTTCAGTCTCCCGTTGTACTTCTCGGGTACCTCCGGCTTGAACGTGTGGAACGGACGACCAGTGGACTTGCCGCAGCTCACATGTAAAGGCAGGGTAGTCGACCTTGAAAGGTAGGCACCCGCCAACACCGAGCGCTGGCTCGTCGACGTTGAGGTCACCGCACCCGTCGGTCTGGTGGGGGTCGTTGAGAGGTCATCCCACGACGACGCACGCGTCTCCCCGCCGCCTATCTTCTAGGGTCCGCCATTGGCCCGGACGTGCTCGAGGGTCAGAACAGGCCATCGAGACGTCGTCGAGATCTTGTTCTTTCTACACCCGCGCCTGCTGCTGTGGTGGGGACTGCACGATAGGGATAGCCCCCTCCATTTGGCCAGTAGTATGAGCAGTCGTCATCACTTGGGGAGGTCGTGGCAAGTCGGCACGCCGCAAGCCCCCAGCCTCAGCGAAACCGAGTAGACTTTGGATGGTGGCATGTCATTCATCCATTTGCTCGGCTGCTGGTGGGAGCCTTAGTAGCAGCTGGGCCTGTGCCATAGCCTCCATGGTTGTTCTTAGCATGGAAGTTGATGACCTCGACCGCACCGTCACCTGGCTCCCGACGGTGCCCGCAGCGGTGGCGACGGTGGCGCGCCCGTGCTGCGTCGGAATGGCCATCTGTGCTGCGGGGTCGCGCGTTGATGGTGCTCAAGGGTCTGCGGCTCCGTCGGTGGGAGGGGATGTAAACGGAGGCACCCTCCCGTCCACACCTTGCGCAGCTTGACAATCGACATGCTACTGAAGATATTCTCCTCCGACGCCCTCAGCCCCCATGCCCGCCATAGGGGGGACTGGTGATGGCACCACCTGCTCCTGCCATGCCCCCAATAGTGCTCGCGTCCTCACTTGTCCCCGCACCCACGGCGGCATCTGGGGACACGGGCATAGGAGCCTTCGAGGTAGATGGCTGGGACAAAAGGCCGGACTTCTTCTTCTTGGGCGCCATGGTCGATGGCGTCGTCGAAGACGAAGATGGCGATGAAGATGACGCGCTACGCACACTTTCAGGTTCGCACAAGAGAGCCCCCTACCTGGCACGCCAAAGATGTCGTGGGATGTCTGCGGCCACCTATGGGACCGGGGCGGCCCCTTGCTGGTTCGGCGGGGGGCGTCGCGTTGCACAAAGAGCAGACCAACACGCGGCAGCACGGCGGAGAGAACAAAAGCAATTTACCCAGGTTCGGGCTGCCGCGAGGCGTAAGACCCTACTACTGCTTTGGTGGATTGACGGTGCAAACGAACGTTGTGGTGCGTGGTACACTTGCCCAGAAAGGCTTGCCTCAAGGCTACGGTGACCACAAACGTATGATGGCTTGGGTTTTGTCAAGTTTCCAAACCTCTAACCCGCTCCTATGATTGCCATGGGCCTCCTTTTATAAGATTAAGGGGTCACCATAGTGGCAAAACAGCCATTACCCAGTGATATGATAGCAAACAGTGCTATCATACCTAACTCTGCGGGCTGGCAGGGTGCATTAAATGCACTGCTTAGTGTCACATTAATGACCCACAAGTATAGGGGATCTATTGTAGTCCTTTCGATAAGTAAGAGTGTCGAACCCAACGAGGAGTAGAAGGAAATGATAAGCGGTTTCCAGCAAGGTATTCTCTGCAAGTACTGAAATAAGTGGTAACTGTAAGTGCATCTAGTGCCACCCCTAGTTGGTTTTGGAGTATTGACGACAAACCTAGTTGAGGGACTAATGTGTTTGTGAGAATTGCAGGAAAACACAGGTAGAAGTCCCTCATTGATTCGGTTTACTACCAGAGATGACCCCTAAAAATGAATGAAGACATTGAAGTCAAAGGTGGTATATGAAGATATTCACATTGAAGACTATGACAACAGAAGACACGTTATGAAGCCTATGGAACTCGAAGACTTAGATCTTTCGTAGTTCTTTTTATTTTTGTTGAGTCATAGGAACCACCGTACTGTTAAGTGGGGTCCAGGAGAACAAGTCAGAATGACTTAAGTGATGCCTAAATCAAAAACCTATGTCTTCGAGTGAAGACAATGAGAGCAAATCTTGTCCAGAGCCGGACAAGTCAGCTTTGCTTGTAGCCCAAGTAAAGTTGCCATGAGAGTTCAAAATCTGACCGTTGAGACACGTGTCAGTTCCTTAGTGACCCAGGGTCATTTCGGACAAATCAGGTCGGGTTGCCAAGTGGCTATAAATAGCCCACCCCCACGACCATAAACAGTTGGCTGCTCAGATTTCAGTGCACGGCTTTTGTCGTTTGAGAGCAACCCACCTCGAAGCCTTTGAGAGAAAATTCCTAGTGAGGAGAAAAGCCCTAACCACCCAGAGCCAGAGTAAATTGGGCATCACTTAAGTCTTCTTGTCTGTGTGATCTGAAGACTTATTACACTTGAGGACTGTGAATCCTCCAGACGGTTAGGCGTCGCGTTCAGAGCATCCAAGAGACATTGTGGATTGCCAGTGAACGAAGTCTGTGAAGGTTTGGGAGTCTACCTTGAAGACTTACCAGAGTGATTGGGCGAGGACTAAGTGACCTTAGCTCAAGGAGATTACGGTGAGGACTTGGTGTCCTGAACTGTGTGTTCAGGACTGGGTGTCCGGGACTGTGTGTCCTAAGGTTTAAATACCTAGCCGCTCCAACCAGACGTACAGTTGTCACAGCAACTGGAACTGGTCCAACATATCATTGTCTTCAACGAGTCACTGGTTTCATCTTCACTTCCTTCTCTTGCTGTTACTCATTGTGAAGTCATTGCGTGCTAGCTTTATCATTTGTCTTCACAACGTGAATGCATGATCTGTTTGGCTTCATAACTTCTTCCTACTTGATCCTTATTACACTGAAGCTGTTTGTCACTGTGCTTTCACTCTATTGAATTCATGACCATGGCTGGCCTAGTGTAATCTAACTTCCGCTGCATAGTAATAGGCATAATATTCACTGTTTGTCTTCATAACTCCCAAGTTTTGAAGAATTTCATAAAAATCGCCTATTCACCCCCCCCCTCTAGTCGATATGACGCACTTTCAGTAACAAATAGTTTTGTGATAGGATAATTTGTAATGAGCAACAAGTAACAAAGGTAAATAAAGTGCAGTAAGGTGGCCCAATCCTTTTGTTAGCAAAGGACAAGCCTGGACAAACTCTTATATAGAGAAAAGCGCTCCCGAGGACACATGGGAATATCGTCAAGCTAGTTTTCATCACGCTCATATGATTCGCGTTCGGTACTTTGATAATTTGGTATGTGGGTGGACCGGTGCTTGGGTACTACCCTTACTTGGACAAGCATCCCACTTATGATTAACCTCTATTGAAAGCATCCACAACTACAACAAAAGTATTAAGGTAAACCTAACCATATCATGAAACATATGGATCCAAATCAGCCCCTTACGAAGCAACGCATAAACTAGGGTTTAAGCTTCTGTCACTCTAGCAACCCATCATCTACTTATTACTTCCCAATGCCTTCCTCTAGGCCCAAATAATGGTGAAGTGTCATGTAGTCGACGTTCACATAACACCACTAGAGGAGAGACAACATACATCTCATCAAAATATCGAACGAATACCAAATTCACATGACTACTAATAGCAAGACTTCTCCCATGTCCTCAGGAAAAAAAGTAACTACTCATGAAGCATAAACATGTTCATAATCAGAGGGGTATTAATGTGCATATAGGATCTGAACATATGATCTTCCACCAATTAAACCAACTAGCATCAACTACAAGGAGTAATTAACACTACTAGCAACCTACTAGCGCCAATCCCGGACTTGGAGACAAGAATTGGATACAAGAGATGAACTAGGGTTTTGCGAGGAGATGGAGCTGATGAAGATGTTGACGAAGATTGCCCTCTCCCGATGAGAGGAGCGTTGGTGATGACGATGGCGATGATTTCCCCCTTCGGGAGGGAAGTTTCCCCGACAGAACAGCTCCGCTAGAACCCTAGATTGGTTCCTCCAAGGTTCCACCTCGTGGCGGTGGAGTTTCGTCTGAGAAGATGGCTTATTATTTTTTTCCCATTGAAAGACTTCATATAGCAGAAGATGTCCACCAGAGGGCCACCAGGGGGCCCACGAGGTAGGGGGGCACGCCCAGGGGGTAGGGCGCGCCCCCCACCCTCGTGGGCAGGGTGTGCCCCCTGGTGAAGTTCTTGCTGTCAGTAGTTTTTTTATATTTGGAAACGTCTTCCGTGAAGTTTAAGGACTTTTGGAGCTGTGCAAAATAGGTCTCTAATATTTGCTCCTTTTCCAGCCCAGAATCCCAGCTGCCGGCGTTGTCCCTCTTTGCGTAAACCTTGTAAAATAAGAGAGAATAGGCATAAGTATTGTGACATAATGTGTAATAACAGCCCATAATGCAATAAATATCGATATAAAAGCATGATGCAAAATGGACATGTCAACTCCCCCAAGGTTAGACCTCGCTTGTCCTCAAGCGAAAAGCCGAAATCGAAAAATATGTCCACATGTTTAGAGATAGAGGTGTTGATAAAAATAAAATACCGACATGAGGGCATCATGATAATTCTTAGAACAACAACTTATATAATTCTTGCCATATGATTTCTTATGCTAGAGTAATAATTCAATCACAATCTCAAGTATGAATAGTAAACTTCATTGAAAACTAACAAACTATAATCTCAGTCATTGGAGCAATTGCAATTTATCATAACATACGAAAGAGTCAAAGTATAAGAGCTTTTCAGCAAGTCCACATACTCAACTATCATATAGTCTTTCATAATTGCTGACACTCACGCAATACTTATGGGTATGGAATTTTAATCTGACAAAGAGAAAGATAGGGGCTTATAGTTTTGCCTCCCAACGTTTTACCTCAAGGGTAATGTCAATAGTAATAGTTCATGAAAACTCACATCCAATTAGCCAGATATACCAGGATCTTTCCAACAAACTGATGTCTACTACACAACCTTCTTCTTGTAGACGTTGTTGGGCCTCCAAGTGCAGAGGTTTGTAGGACAGTAGAAAATTTCCCTCAAGTGGATGACCTAAGGTTTATCAATCCGTAGGAGGAGTAGGATGAAGATGGTCTCTCTCAAAAAACTCCGCAACCAAATAACAAAGAGTCTCTTGTGTCCCCAACACACCCAATACAATGGTAAATTGTATAGGTGCACTAGTTCGGCGAAGAGATGGTGATACAAGTGGTATATGGATGGTAGGTAAAGGTATTTGTAATCTGAAATTATAAAAACAGCAAGGTAACTAATGATAAAAGTGAGCGTAAACGATATTGCAATGCGTTGAAACAAGCCCTAGGGTTCATACTTTCACTAGTGCAAGTCCTCTCAACAATAATAGCATAATTGGATCACATAACTATCCCTCAACATGCAACAAAGAGTCACTCTAAAGTCACTAATAGCGGAGAACAAACGAAGAGATTATGGTAGGGTACGAAACCACCTCAAAGTTATTCTTTCCAATCAATCCATTGGGCTATTCCTATAAGTGTCACAAACAGCCCTAGAGTTCGTACTAGAATAACACCTTAAGACACAAATCAACCAAAACCCTAATGTCACCTAGATACTCCAATGTCACCTCAAGCATCCATGGGTATGATTATACGATATGCATCACACAATCTCAGATTCATCTATTCAACCAACACAAAGGACCTCAAAGAGTGCCCCAAAGTTCTACCGGAGAATCACGACGAAAACGTGTGCCAACCCCTATGCATGGGTTCATGGGCGGAACCCGCAAGTTGATCACCAAAACATACATCAAGTGAATCACGCGGTATCCCATTGTCACCACAGATACGCACGGCAAGACATACAGCAAGTGTTCTCAAATCTTTAAAGACTCAATCCGATAGGATAACTTCAAAGGGGAACTCAATTCATTACAAGAGAGTAGAGGGGGGGAAGAAACATCATAGGATCCAAATATAATAGTAAAGCTCGCGATACATCAAGATCGTATCACCTCAAGAAGACGGGAGAGAGAGAGAGAGATCAAACACATAGCTACTGGTACATACCCTCAGCCCCAAGGGAGAACTACTCCCTCCTCGTCATGGAGAGCACTGGGATGATGTAGATGGCCACCGGAGAGGGATTGCCCCTCCGGCAGGGTGCCGGAACGGGTCTAGATTGGCTTTCGGTGGCTACGGAGGCTTCTGGCAGTGGAACTCCCGATCTATTGTGCTCCCCGGTAGTTTTTGGGTATATGGAGATATATAGGCGGAAGAAGTACGTCAGGGGGGCCACGAGGGGCCCACGAGGGTGGAGGGCGCGCCCTAGGGGGGTGGGCGCGCCCCCCTACCTCGTGGCATCCTTGAAGCTTCCTTCACGTGGACTCCAAGTCTCCCGGGTTGCTTTCCTTCCAAAAATAAGTTCCGTGAAGTTTCAGGTCAATTGAACTCCGTTTGATTTTCCTTTTTGATACTCTAAAACAAGGAAAAAACAGAAACTGGCACTGGGCTCTAGGTTAATAGGTTAGTCCCAAAAATAATATAAAAGTGTATAATAAAGCCCATAAACATCCAAAGTTGATAATATAATAGCATGGAACAATCAAAAATTATAGATACGTTGGAGACGTATCACATACCGTTCTTGCCAGAGGATAAAATGTAAAAAGGAAGGGTGAAGATCAACATGACTCTTATTCAATGTAGGAGATAAAAGTAAAAGATAAGCCCTTCGCAGAGGGAAGCTGAGGTTGTCATGCGCTTTTATGGTTGGATGCACAAAATCTTAATGCGAAAGAACGTCACTTTATATTGCCACTTCTGATATGGACCTTTATTATGCAGTTTGTCGCTTTTATTTCTTCCATATCACATGACTGTATAAAGTTTATTTTCTCCCACACTAATAAGTCATACATATTTAAAGAGCAATTTTTATTGCTTGCATCGATGACAACTTACTTGGAGGATCTTACTCAATCCATAGGTAGGTATAGTGGACTCTAATGGCAAAACTGGTTAAGGGTATTTGGAAGCACAAGTAGTATCTCTACTTGGTGCGATGAATTTGGCTAGCACAAGGGGGAAAGGCAAGATCAACTATGTTGGATGATCCATGACAATATAATTTATCTTAGATGTAAGAAAACATAACCCATTATGTTGTCTTCCTTGTCCAACATCAACTCTTTTAGCATGTCATATTTTAATGAGTGCTCACGATCATAAAAGATGTCCAAGATAGTATATCTATATGTGAAGACCTCTCTTTCTTTATTACTTCCTATTAATTGCAACGATGACCAAAACTATGTTTGTCAACCCTCAACAACTTTTATTCATCATACTTTTTCTATGTGAGCTCATAACTCTCCATAAGACTCACATGATCTCTTTGTTTCTTTTTACTTCTTTCTCTTTTCTTTTATTCATTTAAGATCATGGAAAAATAATCAAGCCCTTGACTCAACACTAATCTTTATTATATAGCTCACAGACTCGATTACATAGAAGGATTATAAGGCAAAACTCACAACTAGATCATACTAAGAACTTTTATTCTACTTGATCAAGATATTACCAAAAGGATCGAACTAAGAAAAACGGTAAAGATAAAAGTGATGGTGATACGATACCAGGGCACTCCCCAAGCTTGGCAGTTGCCAAGGGGAGTGCCCATACTAGATACTCAATTCTTCTTTGTTGGTGGAGACGGTGGTGATTTTGTTGATGGCGTAGGCTTGTCGTCCTTCTTCCAAGGCATAGGTTCACCATCATAGAAGGATGACCGAGTCTCCGGGATCCTCAAATCTGTAGCCAAACTCATCCTTTTGAATCTATATTCATACTCACAGTTTTGGTTTTGCAGGTCATAGATTTGAGCTTGAAGGTGCTCGATTTTCTCGTGAAGCTTGAAGATGGTCTCCCCGATGTTGTCGACATCCAGCTTGTGTTTGTTGGTGAACTCTACGATCATTATGTGGTTGGAGTTGATTCCATGCTCCACCATCCCCTGACACTTGAAAACTTGTTGCTCCATTGCTTCGAGCATTGTCTCCACACTTCCGGTCCCCTTCGGTCCCTTAGCATCACGGATGTGCAGCAACCCATCACGCATCTCAATGGTTTGAGGGTGTCGCTGCACCTCCGCGAGGTAAGGGTTGATGACCTTCTCGAAGAACTTGTCCTTGGGGGCACTTGGAGACGTCATGATAATCTCGATCGGTCAGAAAAACAACTCGAAACAAGAACAGAGGATATTTGCGTGATACGGGAGACAAAACCTTCGGGAGATTATATAATGAATTTTTACCGACCAAAATACATGTCATGTACGAAAACGGAGTCCAGAGAGCACACGAGGTGCCAACGAGGTAGGGGCGCGCCCTCCACCCTTGTGGAGCCCTCGTGTCCATCCCGGACTGCCACTTATTTTTCTATTTTCTAAATATTCCAAAACGGAGAAATATTGCCTTAAAAACTGTTTTGGAGTCGGTTTGCTTACCGTACCACATACCTATTCCTTTTCGGAGTCTGAAACATTCCGGAAAGTGTCCCTTATGTATTCCTCCGGGGTTACGGTTTCAATAACATTGGTTTCAACATTTATGGGATTACCTGAGATATAATGTTTGATTCTTTGACCATTCACCACCTTCGGATTTGTGCCTTCGAAGTTGTTGATTTTTATAGCACCGGAACGATAGACCTCCTCGATAACGTAAGGACCTTCCCATTTAGAGAGAAGTTTTCCTGCAAAAAATCTTAAACGAGAGTTGTATAGCAATACATAATCACCTACATTAAACTCACACTTTTGTATCCTTTTGTCATGCCATCTTTTAACTTTTTCTTTAAACAACTTGGCATTTTTATAGGCTTGGGTTCTCCATTCATCAAGTGAGCTAATATCAAATAGCATCTTCTCACCGGCAAGTTTAAAATCATAATTGAGTTCTTTAATGGCCCAATATGCCTTGTGTTCTAGTTCAAGAGGTAAGTGACATGCTTTTGCATAAACCATTTTATACGGAGACATACTCATAGGATTTTTATATGCAGTTCTATAGGCCCATAATGCATCATCAAGTTTCTTGGACCAATTTTTTCTAGATCTATTAACGGTCTTTTGCAAAATTAATTTGAGCTCTCTATTACTCAATTCTACTTGACCACTAGACTGAGGATGATAAGGAGATGCAATTCTATGGTTAACATCATATTTAGCAAGCATTTTACGGAAAGCACCATGAATAAAATGTGAACCACCATCAGTCATTAAATATATAGGGACTCCAAATCTTGGAAAAATAACTTCTTTAAGCATTTTAATAGAAGTGTTATGATCAGCACTACTAGTTGGAATAGCTTCTACCCACTTAGTAACGTAATCAACAGCAACTAAAATATGTGTATATCCATTAGAGGAAGGAAAGGGTCCCATATAGTCAAAGCCCCAAACATCAAATGGTTCAATTACGAGTGAATAGTTCATAGGCATTTCTTGACGTCTACTAATATTACCAATTCTTTGACATTCATCACAAGATAGGACAAACTTACGGGCATCCATGAAGAGAGTAGGCCAATAAAAACCAGATTGCAATTCCTTATGGGCAGTTCTATCTCCAGCATGGTGTCCTCCATAAGCTTCGGAGTGACACTTGCGTAGGATCTATTCCTGTTCATGCTCAGGTACACAACGTGTAATAACACCATCTACTCCTTCTTTATAAAGATGTGGGCCATCCCAAAAGTAATGCCTCAAATCATAGAAGAACTTTTTCTTTTGCTGGTATGTGAAACTAGGTGGTATAAACTTAGCAACAATGTAATTAGCATAATCAGCATACCATGGAGCAGTATGAGAAGCATTTATGACATTCAATTGCTCATCAGGAAAGCTATCATCAATAGGAAGTGGGTCATCAAGCACATTTTCTAACCTAGACAAGTTGTCTGCAACAGGGTTCTCAGCTCCCTTTCTATCAACAATATGCAAATCAAATTCTTGTAGCAAGAGAACCCATCTAATAAGTCTAGGTTTAGCATCTTTATTTTCCATAAGATATTTAATAGCAGCATGATCAGTGTGAATAGTTACTTTAGAATCAACAGTATAAGGTCTGAACTTATCACAAGCAAATACAACCGCTAAGAATTCTTTTTCAGTAGTAGCATAATTTCTTTGAGCATTGTCTAGGGTTTTACTAGCATATTGAATAACATTTAATTTCTTATCAACTCTTTGTCCTAGAACAGCACCTACAACATAATCACTAGCATCACACATAATTTCAAAGGGTAAATTCCAATCAGGTGGCTGAACAATAGGTGCAGAGATTAATGCTTTCTTAAGTATTTCAAATGCTTCTACACAATCATCATCAAAGACAAATGGTATATCTTTTTGTAATAAATTAGTCAGAGGCCGAGAAATTTTTGAGAAGTCCTTAATGCACCTCCTATAAAATCTGGCATGGCCAAGGAAACTTCTTATACCTTTGATGTCCTTGGGACATGGCATCTTCTCAATAGCATCAACTTTGGCTTTATCAACTTCAATACCTCTTTCAGAAACTTTATGCCCCAAGACAATACCTTCATTAACCATAAAGTGGCACTTTTCCAAATTCAAGACAAGATTAGTTTCTACACATCTCTGCAAAACTCGATCAAGCTTGCTCAAGCAATCATCAAAAGAAGATCCATAGACGGAGAAGTCGTCCATGAAAACCTCACAAATGTTTTCACAAAAGTCAGAGAATATAGCCATCATGCATCTTTGAAAGGTAAACCAAAAGGCATACGTTTATAAGCAAAAGTACCAAAAGGGCATGTAAAAGTAGTCTTTGATTGATCTTTGGCTGACACAGGAATTTGAGAGAAACCAGAATAACCATCTAAAAGCAAAAATGTGTATGTTTGGATAATCTTTCTAGCATTTGATCGATAAAAGGTAAGCGGTAATGATCCTTTTTAGTAGCCTTATTTAATTTGCGGAAATCAATTACCATCCTATGACCTGTAATAATTCTTTGCGGGATCAATTCATCTTTATCATTAGGAACAACAGTAATACCTCCCTTCTTAGGGACACAATGGACAGGGCTTACCCACTGACTATCAGCAACGGGATAAATTATACCTGCCTCAAGGAGCTATAGTATTTCTTTTCTTACCACTTCTTTCATTTTAGGATTCAGCCGGCGTTAATGATCACGAACTTGTTTAGCATCTTCTTCCAAATTAATTTTATGTTGACATAGAGTGGGACTAATGACCTTAAGATCATCAAGAGTATACCCAATAGCAGCACAGTGCTTCTTCAGAGTTTTCAATAATCTCTCTTCCTCATGCTCTGAAAGGTTAGCACTAATAATAACAGGATATATCTTTTTCTCATCAAGATAAGCATATTTAAGAGTATCAGGTAACGATTTAAGCTCAAACACGGGATCACCCTTGGGTGGAGGAGGATCCCCTAAGATTTCAACAGGTAAATTGTTTTTCAGAATAGGTTCCTGTTTAAAGAATACTTCATCTAATTCCCTTCTTTCATTCATAAACATATCATTTTCATGGTCTAGCAACTATTGTTCTAAAGGATCACTAGGAGATACAACAATAGAAGCAAGACCAATAATTTCATCCTTACTAGGTAATTCTTCTTCACGGTGTTGTCTACTAAATTTAGAAAAATTAAATTCATGAGTCATATCATCTAAACCGATAGTAACAACATCCCTTTTGCAATCTATGGTAGCATTAACAGTGTTCAGGAAGGGTCTACCAAATATAATGGGACAAAAGCTATCTTGTGGGGAACCAAGAACAAGAAAATCAGCAGGATATTTAGTTTTCCCACACAAGACTTCAACATCTCTAACAATTCCCATTGGTGAAATAGTATCTCTATTGACAAGTCTAATTGTGACATCAATATCCTCTAACTCAACAGGTACAATATCATGCATGATTTCTCTATATACGCTAATAGGTATTGCACTAGCACTGGCACCCATATCACATAAGCCATGATAACAATGGTCTCCTATTTTAACAGAAATAACAGGCATGCCTACCACAGGTCTAGGTTTATCTTTAGCACAAGGTTTAGCAATTCTAGCAGTTTCATCAAAGAAATAAATAACATGCCCATCAATATTATCAGACAAGAGATCTTTAACAATAGCAATATCAGGTTCAACTTTAATTTGCTCATGAGGTGTACAAGGTTTAATATTTCTTTTATGAACCACAGTTGAAGCTTTAGCATGATCCTTTATCCTAACAGGAAAAGGTGATTTCTCAACATAAGCAGTAGGAACAATAGGGTCATTATAAGTGACAATCTTTTCTTCAACTTTAATAGGTGCAGCTACTTCTACTTCTATGGGAGGATGATATTTAAACCACTTCTCCTTGGGGAGATCGACATAAGTAGCAAAAGATTCACAGAAAGAAGCTACTATCTCAGAGTCAAATCCATATTTAGTGCTAAATTTACGAAAAATATCGGTATCCATAAAAGATTTAACACAACCAAAACTAGGTGTCATACCTGACTCCTTACCTTTGTCGAGGTCCCAATCTTCAGAGTTGCCTTTAATTCTTTTCAATAAATCCCATTTGAATTCAATAGTCTTCATCATAAAAGAGCCAGCACAAGAAGTATCAAGCATGGTGCGATTGTTTTCAGAAAGCCGAGCATAAAAATTTTGAATAATCATTTCTCTTGAGAGCTCATGATTGGGGCATGAATATAACATTGATTTAAGCCTCCCCCAAGCTTGAGCGATGCTTTCTCCTTCGCGAGGCCAAAAATTATATATGTAACTGCGATCACGATGAACAAGATGCCTAGGATAAAATTTCTGATGAAATTCCAATTTCAATCGTTTGTAATTCCAAGACCCCATATCATCACATAGCATATACCATCTCGATGTGTCTCCCTTCAAAGATAAAGGGAAGACCTTCTTCTTAACAACATCTCCGGGTACACCTGCAAGCTTAAATAATCCACAAACTTCATCCACATATATTAGATGCTCATCAGGATGTTTTGTTCCATCTCCTAAAAAAGGATTAGCTAGCAGTTTTTCTATCATACCCGAAGGAATTTCAAAGCAGACATTTTCATTTTCATTTTCAGTAGGTTCAGTAGGTTGAGGAGCAACTCTTTGCTCTACTGGTCGGGGTGAAGATACCCCGAACAAGCCCCTCAGAGGATTACTTTCCATAGTAACAAGTGACAGTAAATTTCAGCACACTATATAAATTTTTCCTTGCCAAATTCCACCTACCAAAGGTGCTTCACTCCCCGTTAACGGCGCCAGAAAAGAGTCTTGATGACCCACAAGTATAGGGGATCTATCATAGTCCTTTCGATAAGTAAGAGTGTCGAACCCAACGAGGAGCAGAAGGAAATGATAAGCGGTTTCCAGCAAGGTATTCTCGGCAAGTACTGAAATAAGTGGTAACAGATAGTTTTGTGATAGGATAATTTGTAACGAGCAACAAGTAACAAAGGTAAATAAAGTGCAGCAAGGTGGCCCAATCCTTTTTGTAGCAAAGGACAAGCCTGGACAAACTCTTATATAGAGAAAAGCGCTCCCGAGGACACATGGGAATATCGTCAAGCTAGTTTTCATCATGCTCATATGATTCACGTTCGGTACTTTGATAATTTGGTATGTGAGTGGACCGGTGCTTGGGTACTGCCCTTACTTGGACAAGCATCCCACTTATGATTAACCTCTATTGCAAGAATCCAAAAGTACAACAAAAGTATTAAGGTAAACCTAACCATAGCATGAAACATATGGATCCAAATCAGCCCCTTACGAAGCAACGCATAAACTAGGGTTTAAGCTTCTGTCACTCTAGCAACCCATCATCTACTTATTACTTCCCAATGCCTTCCTCTAGGCCCAAATAATGGTGAAGTTTCATGTAGTCGACGTTCACATAACACCACTAGAGGAGAGACAACATACATCTCATCAAAATATCGAACGAATACCAAATTCACATGACTACTAATAGCAAGACTTCTCCCATGTCCTCAGGAACAAAAGTAACTACTCACAAAGCATAAACATGTTCATAATCAGAGGGGTATTAATGTGCATATAGGATCTGAACATATGATCTTCCACCAATTAAACCAACTAGCATCAACTACAAGGAGTAATTAACACTACTAGCAACCTACTAGCGCCAATCCCGGACTTGGAGACAAGAATTGGATACAAGATATGAACTAGGGTTTTGAGAGGATATGGTGTTGATGAAGACGTTGATGGAGATTGCCCTCTCCCGATGAGAGGAGCATTGGTGATGACGATGGCGATGATTTCCTCCTCCGAGAGAGAAGTTTCCCTAGCAGAACAGCTCCGCCAGAACCCTAGATTAGTTCCGCCAAGGTTCTGCCTTGTGGCGGCGAAGTTTCGTCTGAGAAGATGGCTTATTATTTTTTTTCCCATCGAAAGACTTCATATAGCAGAAGATGGCCACCGGAGGGCCACCAGGGGGCCCATGAGGTAGGGGGTGCGCCTAGGGGGTAGGGCGCGCCCCCCACCCTCGTGGGCAGGGTGTGGCCCCCTGGTGAAGTTCTTGCTGTCAGTATTTTTTATATATTTGGAAAATGTCTTCCGTGAAGTTTCAGGACTTTTGGAGCTGTGTAGAATAGGTCTCTAATATTTACTCCTTTTCCAGCCCAGAATCCCAGCTGCCGGCATTCTCCCTCTTTATGTAAACCTTGTAAAATATGAGAGAATAGGCATAAGTATTGTGACATAATGTGTAATAACAGCCCATAATGCAATAAATGATTATATAAAAGCATGATGCAAAATGGACGTATCACACATCACTAGCTACCCGGCAAGGCCTGCCGGGCTTATCTTGCCAGCTTCACTCCTGTTCTCTTGAGACGTCATTGGATGGGTGTCACCTGTGGGTTTCTTATGTAGGAGATGGCTGCCATGTGGCGAATGCTGGCACTTAATCACCTTGCAGCTTGGCACCACACTGATTGACGACGTGGGTCATTCTTGCGTGGTTGGCGGGGTGGTTCATGCCCCACAATCCCCGGCAGGTGCTGCTGGGGAGTCTTGGCTACTTGCTTCTAGTGGTGGCCTGGCCCCTTGCCGGGCTCGTCTGCCCAGCGAGGGAGGCCCTTCTCTTATCGATATCCTGTCCCTTTGCCTCGATCATGATTTCTCCGAGCTACATGTTGCTTCTTCAAGTCTCTTGGTTCTTCAACCTCTGACATAAGCTGGTGCTCCAATCTTGATCTTGTGCGTGTGCACAGTTGGGCAACATACCCGGGGTCTGTTCCACCGACACCTTGGTAGTAGAGGTTGTTGCCGCTGGATGAACAGGACCCCAATCGAGGAGGTGGGGTGGATGAATAGTAGTCGGTGGAGGGACCCCCGTGGAAGGCTGGTTGAATAGGGCCCCTGGAGGGCTGGTTGAACAAAACCTCGTGGAGGGCTGGTTGAACACAAGTCGGTGGAGGCTGGATGAACAGGAGCCGATGGAGGCTGGATGAACAGTAGCCGGTGGAGGTTGGATGAACAGGACCACCGTGGATGAACAGTAGCTGGTGGAGGCTGGAGGAAGTCGACGGTGGATGAATAGTAGCAGGTGGAGGCTAGAGGAAGTCGATGCTAGATGAAAAGTAGCCCGTGGAGTCCCGTTTTGCGGTATGCCACACCCCTCCCGATGAACAGTATCTCGTTTTGACCATAGGCGCTCCAACACAAGTCTGTTTCCTCCGTTTTGCAGTACGACACACCCCTCGCAATGAATAGGATGCCATTTCGACCGTAGCCAGTCGAACAGAAGGTCGTTTCCTCCGTACTGCAGTAAGCCAAGCCGGTTGGCTGCCAATGAACATGACGCGTTCAGTTGCCTCCCGATGAACATGACACAGTTTCTCCGTTTCGACCCAGCCGGTTGGCTTCCGATGAACAGGACACCATTGTTGCTATCCATTGCCTCTCCATGTACACGAGCCCTGGCCATAAGTATGCGTGAGTAGGCATTTGAGACCCCGCCCGTATGTATGTACGTGGTCGTATTTTTTGGCATGAGGTTGTATGTACGTGTACACGGTTTAGAAGGGACTGCGTTGGGGCCTCTACTACTACACGTGTCGCTGCTTGCTCGGCCACAGTTCATTGTTGTAGAGAGACCAATCGACTAGTATGTATGTACACGCTCATGACCAAACAGAAAACGCTATGCACGCTTCGACTGGGTGGGTCCCAACTGTCAGGGAGGACAAGGACGCACTTCCTTGCGTGCGAAGATATAGCTAGTGGGTCCCAGCTTTCAAGGGGGGAGAATCGTTTTTTTGCCCATAATATGGATGTGCTTCCTTGCGTGTGAAGATGTAGCTGGTGGCTCCATCTGTCAGCCTCACCGCATAGAGTCCTCTTCCGATGGCTGTCATTCGTTCACCACGTTGACCACGCCACACGGGCATCACCCAGGCGGTGGACGACGGTGAGGCCTAGAAAGGGAACGACACAGAGCCAGGGAAGACGAGGCAGATGGATGCCCACGTGGAGGGGAGTACGAGGGTTCACTGGTTTAGCTGTGGTGTGAGGCTATCGTCGCCGGATAATAACAGGAGGTGTTGGTGAGTAGAGGAATGGCCCGGACAGCGATTGGAGTAGGGTGGGCCGGTGAGTCCTGCGCGGTAGCACAGCTGGCCACGGGGGGCGGTAGCAGGCGGTACCGCCGACGGTGGTTTGGGCGGCTAAAGCAAGAATATCTGAGATTGAAGAGGAAGTACAACATCTGTTGGATGGAGATCCAACGGCCACTACTGCTAGAATCGTGTGTAGACTATAAGTTCACAAAGCCTTGCGTACGCGTCAACCTAGTAGGCCCACAAGTGTGTGGCAGAGAACATATGGCCCATTCACGATTTGTAAGAATGTACAGCCAATTTTTTAATTATAATGGAATTTACTACAGCCCACTCACAGTTTGTTACAATTGCAACCCATTTTCTAGCTAGGACAATGATTAATAATTTCAACCAAACGCTCAAAACAGAACTGAATAAAAATTCCCACATTTTGATGGGATCCGAAATACTTTTATCCCGAAATATGAAGTCAGATTAAATATAATTTCAAAATATATTTGTATAACGTAAAAATCCATAGAAATAGTGAGCTTGCAATACGTAATGAAATTAATATTTTCAAAATCCAAAAATAACAATTTTTTAACTAATTACATGTTTGGTGCATTTTTTTAACAGTTACAACCTAGTTTTTTTGACTATATACTGCAAGGCAAAAATCCTCATGGCCCTATTTATTGATAACAAAAATAAAACAGTCCTTCACAAAATAAAAGGAAAGAAAATATACTTACACAAGAAACAGGAAAGGAAGTTAGCCTATACAACTAACTAAGGCAGATAAGCCAGCCAGTCCAAGTAGCTATCCTTAGCTTTACATTTGATCCTATGAGTTAACAGAGTCATGTCATGGATGAAATTGTGTCTCCAAATCCTGAAGAGGGGCTTTTCATTTCTAAAATCCTTTCCATTTCTGATTGTCCAGATGTTCCAAGCAGCAGGGAAAACCACCTCAGTGAAGAAAGGCTTGCCAAAGTTTGTCCTGGCCTGCAAAGCCAGCTGATATGTTGTCATGCCAGGAAGTGGTTCCCATGAAATCTATAAATAATTCCAAACCCTTTGACTAAAGTTGCAGGCGAAAAAAGGTGACCAACATCTTCATGAATGAGGTGAGGACAGAGAACACATGTTTGATCATCCAAATGCCAATGCCTACGATAGAGCATATCTCTGGTGTTTAATCTACTCCTCAGCAACAACCACCCAAACATCTTTATATTCAGAGTAGATGAGCTTTTCCATATCCATGG
This sequence comes from Triticum urartu, assembly GCF_003073215.2. NCBI lineage: Eukaryota > Viridiplantae > Streptophyta > Magnoliopsida > Poales > Poaceae > Triticum > Triticum urartu. The sequence continues at coordinate 153,679,499 of NC_053026.1, read as the reverse complement.
AAATATAGGATCAACCACAACACTATCATGCACCTGAGTGTAATATGATTTAGGCCTAAAACACCCTTTATTGAAAGGCCATCTCCATTGACCATTCATTGTAGAAATCTCATAGTTAGCCAAAATCTGCTGCAGAGAGTGCAGCTCCTCAAAAGCCTGTGTTGATAGAGGCAATTGAAAGTTCTCCAGGATATCATGTTCCAACACCTCTACAACAGAAAGTTGTCCATCAAGTACATAGGAAAATAAGAGTGCAAAGATCTAGCTAATGGAGGAGCCATTTAGTTCCAAGATCCAAGTATCATTCCGGAACATTATGGACCTCCCATTTCCAAGAGTGGGTCGAGCAAACTGGCAATATTTGGAGAATAATTTAAACATATCACGCCACCAGAAGGAGCCGCAAAGGGTAGTTGCATGAGGCACAGAGCCATGATAATATGAATCCCAGATCAAACCAACCCAAGGAATGTCATGATGATTATAAAGCTTATGCAGAAATTTCATGAGAAGGGCTTCACTCTGAACTCTAGGGTTAAAAACTCCTAAACCACCTTTGTTTTTTGGCAGACAAACAAGATTCCAGGCAACAAGAGATTGCCTGGGTGTGTCGGAATTGCCTCTCCAAAGACACTGCCTCCGTATGCGCTCAATTTGCTTCAAGATGCCAGGGGGAATATCCAAAGTGCAAATAAAATATATCGGCATTGATGTAAGGACGGACTATAACAGTTTTCACCTGCTATCTTGGTTGGGAAACATGAAGTAGGAGATAGTCTCCTCTCAATTATGTGTATAAGGGGCATGAGGTCTTGTATAGAGGGCCTAGTGGTGCCCATAGGAAATCCAAGATATGTAAAAGGCATTGATCCCAACTTACAGCCCAAGACACTGGATAATCTGTTGGCTTCCTCGGGAGAACCATTCAAAGGCATCATCATGGACTTTGCAAAGTTTATAGACAATCCAGTGGATGCAGCATAAATCTCCAACATGTCCTTCAAAGCAAGGAGTTGATGATCCACTGCTGGGAGAACAATCAATGTGTCATCAGCATACTGAACTATAGGGTAATCCTGACAGTTTGTGGGTATTGCCAGAGTTAAGATTCCCTTAGCACACATGTCATTAACCACAGATTGAAGCAAATCAGCAGCTAGGACAAAAAGCAGAGGAGACATTGGGTCCCCCTGTCTGACACCTCTCTCACACTTGAAATGATGACCAGGCACACCAGTTAATAAAATAGATGATGATCCAGAGGATAAAATGTTCTTGATCCAAGAAATCCACGGTTCATTAAAATCTTTGTATCTGAGGATTATGATAATTGCCTCATGCTCAATAGTGTCAAATGCCTTTGTGAAATCCAACTTGAGCAATACAATTGGTCTCTTGGAAGCTTGACATTGATGAATATATTCAAAGCACCAGCCCAAGCAATCGTGAATAGATCTAGACTGCAAGAATCCATACTGGTTTTTGTGAATGCAGGACAAGATCACTTATTGCAACCTACTAGCCAGGAGCTTAGTTAAGAACTTCACACACGTGTTGGTAAGTGAAATTGGCCTATTGTCATTTAAAGTCTTAGGACTTATTTTCTTAGGGATCGAAGTGATCAAAGAGCTATTAATGCACTGAAGGTACAATTTTCCTTTAGAGAACTCTTGCACCAGTAGCATAAAATCATCCTTGGTTATTTTCCAACATTTTTTCAAGAACAGGCCAGTAAAACCATCTGGCCTAGGAGTTCTATCTGGTGGTATCTGATTAATCACCAAGTTAATTTCCTCTGCGAAAAAAGGTTTTGTCAGATCATCCAACCCCTCAACCTTTTTGATTACTGCTCCTAGATCAAAACCCATCTGAATATCATTGGAACAGCCCATCCTTTGCTTGAAATCTTTCAAAAACATAGCTGCCATAGCAGAATGGTCACATACCACTTCATCATCCATTGTGATGCTCGATATAGTGTTGGACCTAAAACGTTCAGTTGCCATTGCATGAAAGAATTTAGTATTCTCTCCCCCCCACCATTATAGACCTAATGGTGCATCTTTGCTTCCAATAGATGAATTGTAGTGTAAGCACTTCTTCCAAATGAACCTTCACAATTCTTCTAAAGTTGGATTCAGGAAAAGAAAGAGACCTCCGCTCCTCAACAGAATCAAGACAGAAATAACCTTATTGCAATCAGAAATCAAAGCTTTAACCTTGGAAAGATTAGTATGCCAAATCTTGAGGGTGTATCTCAGGTTTTTGAATTTAGCTGCGATAACAGCAGTAGAGGACTTTCTATGTACAGGCCTGGACCAAGAGTCTCTGACATAGTCAAGGAAGCCAGGTAAATTAACCCAATAATTTTCAAAACGAAATATCTTTGCCTTTGGAATCATTGTTTTGATAGAAAACACACAAGGTGTATGATCAGATCCAGTCTTGGCTAGGGGAAACACCATCATATTAGGATAACTAGATGTCCAATTGACTGTTGTGAAAAACCAATCAATTTGCTCCAAGAGGGGAACATCTTGCATATTGGACCATCTGAACCTTCTCCCTTTTAAAGATCGTTCATTTAGCCCCAACTGGCCAATAACCTCATTAAAAAGAAGCATGTCATTAACATTTCCTCCTGGCATGTTTCTGTTTTCCATGGAACGCAAGAAGTTAAAATCACCCAACAAAAGCCAGTTATCATCAATAGGAATAACTAGATTATGTAGACAATTAATAAACTCTTCTCTTGCAGGGTTTTGATATGGGCCATAAACAGTAACCAAAGTCCAACCATCAGAATTATTCTAGATTGAAATTTCACAGTGATACCATAACTTAATGAAGCAATAAGTTTGCCACCGAAAATCGCAGAGTTCCACAGCACAATCATACCACTAGAAGCACCAATAGAGGGAACATAAACAAAATGATCAAAACGCTATGGACAAAATTTGCAGATAAAGCGCTAATCCATCACCTCACACTTTGTCTCTTCCAGACAAATAACTGAACAACCACTTTCATCAATTTTCTGACGAACAGCACGTTGGCGATTATCAGAGTTCAAGCCATGCACATTCCATCATAAAACATTCCAATCCCTAAAGGTGGTCTGATTCATTACAGATCGATGTAAAAGAGCACCAAAAGACCACCACATAATGGCAGTACCTAACTAACCACACATAATAATTAAAGTGCTGATAAGAAAGCAAATAAAACCCTAGATAGATGGTTTTAACATGGGTTAACCATAAACCCATTAAGGAAAAAGCTCTAAATATCATCAGATGATGGTGCGGAAGAAGAAGACTCAGGACCAGCATTAACCTGATCGGCAAAAAGCTTCTCTGGAGCTATTCCAAGATGACCTCCAATGTGCTGCAGAACTCTGATTGGAGTAGGGGGAGGGACCACCTCCTGTGTATCCTCTGGCTCTTGCATAGGTGAACTATGCTGCATTTTACGCTTCTTGATAGGCTTTGTAGATGGCTTCTTCAGAGAAACTAGTTTGGGTGAACTGTGCTTGAAGCCATCCCTGAGAGCCGAGAGCCGAGCACTATGTCTGACCTCAGACTCAACCACAACAGCTCTTGGCTTGCGAGGACGGCGTGATCCTTTGATAGAAGCAGTGAAACTGAAAGAGTTCATCTCAACATCAGACAGAACAGTAGGAGCAACAGGCCCGTCAGTGAAAATAGAGTTGTCTTCAACTGAACCAAAACAGAGTGCACGAGCCACACTAGGCTTAGATTGAGCAGCCACAAACTTGTGAGGAGGGGTCTGATGATACACCATCTTGTTTCCCATGAGAGCGTATCAAAAAACAATTCCCATGATCTCTTGGATAAGACAAATGGCTTGAAAGGGCTGATGGCAGACATTCCTTTTGGTATCTGCATGACCTACAGAAAAGGCATCACATGAGCAAAATTCCTTGTCAATTGCATAACTGGTGGAATCTCACGTCCAAAAACAGTAAGCACCCGATCAATAATAATCGGGGGTTGAACCATGGGAGGTTGATAAACTTCTAGAGCTTGTTGATTGTCAATATCAGAGCTATTAGCTGGCCCTGAATTCTGGATGACTACTGATTCCTGGGAGACAACGTGCTGGTCCTCATCCTCAATCCAGTCATCCACAACAACATTATTATCATTGAGATCTCCCTGTTGGTTCTGGTGTTGATTTGTAGGTTGCGGTGGCACCGGTGGGTCATCCCAGCATAACTGAGGAAACTCAGGAATAACAAAATTGAGATTGTCAAACTGCAACTGGCTAGGCAAAGGGTGCGGATTGCCATTGAGGGGCATCTGATCCTCGTCTCTTGGCAAGATGTCAGTGAACTCAGCAGACAGAACATAAACAGGGGTAGTCCAAGATACCCGGGTGGCAGACAAAATCTACATATTCGCGATAAACCACATCGCGAGGAACTTGCTCAGGGTATGGAAAAGAAGCATAAACCAAGGTTCTGACCATGCGAGGATCCTCCTGATGCCATAGATGAAAGCGACCAAAAGTACCAACATTATCAGATATGTATTGTGTGGTGCGATAGTCTAACGGAACTCCCAAAAGCATAATCCCAACCACGACGGAAACCATGAGTAGCTCTATGATTGATTCCATGGTCATGCGGTATGAAACGAACAAAGTGACCATTGCCAAGATCGTAGGGTCGATGACCCATGATGGCATGCCTAGATGCAGGGCTACGGAACTCAAACAGGCCAACGCCCTCAATCCATGGCTGATCGCTAAGCACATCACGGTGGAGCTGAGTAATCATGAAATCACTAACCGTCTGATGAAACTGCTGAAGTTTCCCTGGCGGTGATGGAGGCTCGACGATGCCGATGGCGTACTGCTCATGGCGATGGTCTGGATCCACCGCATGCAAGAAGAAGGTCTGAGGCAGATGAGTCGGGCCACCGTCGATGATGTCGAAGCCCGACGGGATGAATTCCATCTGGTCGAGAGCAAAGTTGGCCATTGTTGGTGGACACGATGGTTGTGAAGCTGGGAAAATTGGCGAGGACGGTTGGGACATGACAATACCCCACTGGGGCACGTGGGTGGTCGTCTCAAAAACCGAGGAGTTCCTTGGTGGTTGAATAGGATTGTGACTCGTGGCAGGTATGGATACAACCGCCGGTGATTTACCGGGATTTCATGATATATTTTTAACTTTCCAAACATATCCATTGTCCCTTGCCCATTGATTGCATTGAAAACGGTGGTGACCAAATCAATTACAGGCTAGGCAGACTGGCCAGGCAGCTGACATGTGGCATTGTTGATGGCATTTACTGCAGGATAGAACACGGGCCACCATGTCATCGACCATAGCATCACACAAAGCATCAGCCTAGTGTGTTGAAGGAATGTCACGCTGTTGCACATCCTCAGGGCGGTGAGAGTCCGGCCCAGACGCTAACCCTGGCCCAACATGGGAAACCAGAGATCCCGGATTTGACGTGACAAAATTTTGAAGATTCTCGTCCATGCCATGCAGATCATGCAGTTGTGTGGAGCTGGCTGAGATATCCGGGGGCTAAAACACCGGCGATCTAATAGAACCAAAAATAATGGTTGGAGCGACCGTCGTCCAATGAAGGTTCACCTGCGGTGGGGGACGAGCAATAACCATCTCATGGGAAGAAAGATCATAACCCGAAGAAGAGACATCATCAATATCATCCTGGGTGGCAGGGTATTGATATTCCATGCATCATATTTTTGCAACGTGGCGAAGGAAAGCTTCTTCCTAATGGCATGCGCCGATCTAATGGAGGACTTGCGAGGTGGATGATGCATAGCCAACATGCCTAAAGCAGCACGCTGCTTGGAAGGACTGACTAGAATCCATTCAGCATCACACTCTAATTTCCAACGATTAACTCACGCTCCCAATTAGGTCCTCCACGACCCCAGAGATTGAAATAGCATTTAAAATTTGGGCAAGCAAACGTACGAAGATCAAGAACACAAAAACCAACTTTCTTAGATGAGACATTGAAGGAATAAACCTTATCATGCAAGTATAAAACACCCAACTCAATTGCCGAACCTCCAATGGCCGCCTCCAAAGCCGCCGCCACAGAATCACCCGAGAGACGAAAATCATGTCGTCCAAAAGACACAACCATCATGAAATGGCTAGTGTCATGTGTAGGATGAACGGGAAATCGAGTAGATTAGAAAACCTTACCCGCAAACTCAAAACCCTTGGAGAAATCCAAGCCAAGGGTTGATCCAGAAGATCGTCATAGGAGAATAGTGTCACCAAGAAGAGAAGAAGATGCCGGAGATAATGATCAGAGGGGATCCTTAGATCAATGGTGGTGTGAGGAGATCGTCGTCCATGGTGGGTGGGAGGTGGGAGGGGAAGCGCCATCTACCTTAATTCTTCCTTCATAGTTCCTGGACCTTTTATTACAGCCTAGTTTTTAATTACATCCCATTTATTATTTCCTAAAACCCATTTTCTTGTTAAGCCTAATGCACCCTTCCTATGAAAGATTTGCAGCCCAGCGGGGCAGAGAATAACAAGTTGACCTTAGCTGGGTATTCCTCAAAAAAAGTATAGCTGGGCTAGCCATTTTCAGCTTGAAAGAAATTAATATCTGGGCTAGATATTTGATCGACGTAAAATAATAGCCTGGGCTAGACAGGCCACAGCCCGCCCAGGTGATCTCCTCTGAGCAACAACAAAACTTCGCTCAAGAAAAACTCTGCTCACACCTCAAAAACTCAAATACTGCTCGAGTTGCTGGGTCCTAACTGTCGGCCGCTCCTTGTGCAATTCTCTCGTTTATTGACTACTAGCAAAATTGCTCGTGCGTTGCTACGAAAAACAAAATTGCTCGTGCATTGCTACGAAAGTGCATTGCTACAAAAAAAACATATCACATAGACGTAGACCAAAAATAAGCATGGCTCAAGACCCCCCTCCCCCTCCCCACATGCTAACATACTCTATCTCAACACGGCGCCCACTCAGGTCACCCCTTACTTAACACTCACTGACGGTAGATGTTGTGTCCACTTGATCACAAACCCATCCAAGCATTGGCAATCCAAAGACAATGAGCTCGGCTAGAAAAATGTAAAACTAACTTGTAATTCCGTAGAAATGTCCCTTGAAGAATCCATACAAAAGACAATCCAGCCAATAGTTTTATAATGATATGTTTAGAAACTTTAGTTGTGCTATTACAGACCATGTTTAAGTTGGTAAATAAGAAACTTAATGAAGCTGCATGTTGTTTCGGAATCACATTTATATTATCTCCCATAGAAAAATTGCTTCAATTCTTTCAAGACAAAACCATACAATAAAAGGTTTCAGAATGCAAGGAGTCATAATGCTCTGAATCAGTTTATACACTGTGAAATAAAAATTCAGGCCATATAAATCCCGCTTATGCAGCTAACCTAGCTAGTATTACACTTCTAGGTCCAAAAGCTTGAAAGTGGAATAGCACAGAATTAGTAAAGAAATAACCTCCATTTGAAATCAATTGCACGCATTTGTGAACCCAAGCATAGTTATCTAGAGGAAATAATTCAGCAAACTCAATATGCGTTGAAAAGTCAGATCTCATGAGAGGTGGACTGGTGCCCAATATATCGGGAAAAATATGCATGTTTCACCATGTAGAACTGAAGCAAATTATCTAGAAGGAATAGAAGAAATAAATTGGTAAAAATACTATAATCTTGAAAATAAACATCAAATCAGTAAATGTGACAACGACACAACTACAGTCTTCTGCCACTTCCGGTTGCACCCCATAAAATAGCAAGAGAACCACACATAGTAACGAGCAGGTGGCTTTGCCTGACCAAGCAGCGGCAAACAAAATTTTGCTAGTTTCTATTTTTCAAGTAAACATCAGAGCTTCAAAAACATAGTACAATGAAAAGGATAGAAGAAGATTGCCATCTAACTAAAAGGATCTTATCAACTGCAGCATACAACCATAGTTGCAACAAGCTAAATTGCGTAAAATGAAGATAAAAGTAACCAAAGTAACATGTTCCTCTCTAATACCTATTGGGTCATGTGAAGAGAATGGGTATATAACACCAACCAGTTCAGGATTGATCCAAGGCCACACAGAACTGTCCCCAAAAGAGATTCACAGTTGTCAAAATGGAGCATATGCATTTAGTAAAGCATGAATATTTGCCGTGTGATTCCACAATATGCATTGTGCATACTTTAGTTAAGCATGTATATATCTAAACTTGCAAAATATATATTGGCCAGTGCTATTCTTTTCTATTTAAATTTTGTGTTCCACCATGATATAGAAATTGTATATAAAATACAGTTCAAAACATGTGCTATAAATGAAATTATATTTATCACCGTTGTATTGGTTTTCCTAAGAAAGTTTGTAATCATTACAATTATGCTCATGAAGCATCATGCACCATGTTTCATCTTGCACATCCTCTGAATTTATGGTCTCGCACCTGCACCAAATTCAGTTTGAAGCTATCAACAATGGGGAGCAGACTTGTGTGACTGAAAAGTGAAAACATAAATTTTATGTTCTTTCCAGATGGTCCTAGAACTTATGCAATTTTGAACTTTGGCACACACACCACAATGCAGAACCGTGTATGATGTGGATTGTAACAAACAAACAAATTGGAGCATCATGGATGAGGAGGACGTCGGCAACCGTTGTCACTGTATGCTGCTGAATTCGGATGGAGCGGGTATGGGAGATGATGTCGAGGGCTTACCAGGAGAGACGGAGAAAACACTGCAGCGTCCGGATCGCCGGTGCCTCATATTTTCCTCCTGCCTCTTAGCACGTGTAGGGGAAGCCTCAAATCCGCCTCTGCTCCAGCTCCTTCCTCAACCCACCACCTGCTCTGGCTCCTTCCTCAATTCGCATCGAATCCATTGGATTTCTCATAGGGATGGTTTGTACCGCATATCCTGAAACAAACATCATCAATAAACTTTAGTATCTCAGATGGAGAATTATGGAGGTATACTCTACAAAATTGAGTAGTTGCTTTAGAGACATATATCTAAAATTGTCTCAATATTTGGTAAGAAATTATCTTTTAATTAGAGAAAAGGTATGTAGTGTAAACTTCTTAAGTTAGCAAGTGCTATCAGCTAGCACCATGTCCGTCTCTGCTTGTGTCAAGCAAACATGCTATGATATAGTAAGAAACCCGGCACCAAAGCATGTCGTGAAAGACGCACAGGGGGCGGGTGTGCTTCGACCGTATCTCCGGGGCATAGTTGATAGAAAACTTCTTGATCTAGTTCTAGCATTTGCTTATTTTCTTAAAAATTGTATAAGAACAGACCGCTTCCAAGGTTCAAACTATCTTTTGAGTTATCTATCTTATAAAACATTGTCTATGAACTGAATGTAAACAACATGTCTTAAAATAGTTCATCCACGGATTGCAAAAACATACGTATAACATATGCCTTTCAAGGTTCAAATGGTTCTTTGAACAATCTATCATAGCCATGAAGATTTGCATAACCTTGGAGAATCACAGAAAATAGGGCAGTGTTAAGATAGATTCTATCATGGTTGATATACATCAAACAGTTCCCTTGATGGACGCACTTCATTATAAATTAGGTGCTATGCCTACCAAACAAAAACTTAACATCAAGGCTACAAAAAGTCCAAAATACAGGCAATGATGGATGTGAGAGGCACCGTTCATCTTAGTAAAGATAGCTCCACTTGTCCTGAAACATATCTCAAAAGGCAAAATAACTAACTTGATTCATGCATAATTAATAATCTATAATAGGATGAACTGCTTGCCAGAAAAGAAAATATGAAGTTAATCACACGTTAATAAGTGTAGAAGCAAAACAGAAGACCTATCAGACCCACGGCTCATAGATGCATCAAGAGATCACATTCTCCATGCATGGCCTCAGCCGAAGACTCTACTATTCAGAAACAAGAGAATACAAGACCAGCTAAATAAACTACAGACAAGTTCACAAATAAAATTATCCATAAGTAGATGGGTTCGGATGATCTCACCATGAATAATTTGCCGCCTAGATTTCAGGTGGGCTTGGTCACAAAACAATGGAGGTGAGGCACACACGCACCACAACTGCTTTCTACCCCATCTTCTTCACCTCGCTCCCCGTCCCAGTGCCTCCAAGTGCACCATCATCTTTACCCCCGCCGTCACACCCGTGGTGAATCAGCTCTGCCTCCATGACAACTCGCATGGCGGGGGATAAGATTCCCGGCGGTGCCGTGGTAGCAGAGGCAGGGGAGCTAGCAGCGGCCGCACCGTGGACTCTCGCCAGCGGTGGAAGGCCGCGAGGGTGGGGGGACTTGGGGTAGGGTAGGGGCTAAGACCGGCGGCGTGGCAGGGGTGCGGCGCGCTAGAGGTGGAAGATGAGATGGATCGTGGGTCATACGGCTGGGCTGTCGCTCGTACCATCATACGTTTTGTGTTGATTTTCATCTGGACTACGGGTTGGTTCCTCTAAAAGCTAGGGTTGTTTTTGTAAAATTGTTGCCGGTGAACCCGCCATGTATGTGCGATAGGCGAACTAGGTCAGACGGACGGACGAACATGCTACTAGTACCACCTCGTTTATATTACGATTTTGTCTATACGAATCGTAAAAGTGTATTATGACTGTGCGGAATCGTATTGTAACGATGAACCCACAGAGTCAATCCGTCATTTATTATTAGTTACAGATATAGGTTGATAATAGTGTGGGACCATGATGTCGGGAAACCAACAGGATGCAAAAAAATATTATAGTTGTATATAATAAGGAGGCACTTGCGTATGTGCGGCTATGGCCCTGGTGGGTCCCCACTATCATCCTTCCCAATTAAAGTCATCTCCTGATTCCTCATGTTCCTTGACCAAGTTGACAACGCGAGACGGCAGCATCAAGACGAGCGCAACAACAGGAAGGATGGTGGAGAGGGCCTCACGGGCCCTACGGATGGTCTGATACAGCACCCGCTACTCATTAAGGAAGCCAGGATCATAGGGGCACATGTCCGTGACGACATTGTCGTTCGTTTGTTCGCCGGTGACTCGTCCTTCCTCGAGCCGGTGCTCATTGAGGAGACGGAGGTTGCAGCACAGATCCTCCTGTACTGGTAGCTCTTCCGTCATTAGGGCGTCGAACTGCGGCCGCACCTGCTCAATGGTGAACACGGCATGAACCGGCTTGGGCGGTGGCGCCGGCTCTAGGTCGGAAGCCGCGTCCATCGTTTGATTGTCGTTGCTGAGCTCAGCCAGCTCGCTGGCAAGCCAGCATGTCCAGCTGCTAGACCTGACCGCTGGCAAGCACGAGTCTGACCGCCTTAGCCCACCCAGACCCCCTCCCTCGCCCGCACGAGCTTTCCGCCCAAAACGATCAGCGCCGCCCGCGTCGCTTCCCAGTGCAGGCGATATCTCCGCGTTCAACTGACACAAGTTTCGTCCGTCTGCCGCTCACGTTAATGAGATGCGGTTGCCGAGGTGGCTACTCCGGCGCACCCCTCAGTCCCTCTGCCACCCACCATTCCTATATAAACGCATGCATTGTCCATAGCCGTAGTCATCCGCCTTCGTTCCCTTTCTCCTGTCCACACCACTCCCACCATGGCTTCGTCGCGCTCCAGCGTTCAGGATGGGCGGACAACGGACCAGAAGGAGATGGTAGCCATTGTTGCCGACTGGCTGGCCTGCAGGCAGCTGGAGGATGACGACGTCCCAATGGAGAATTTTGTTGGGTTTCGTAAAGTATTTTCAAAAAAATTTCCTACGCACACGCAAGATCATGGTGATGCACAGCAACGAGAGGGGAGAGTGTTGTCTACGTACCCACGCAGACTGACTGCGGAAGCGTTGACACAACGTAGAGGAAGTAGTCATACGTCTTCCCGATCCGACCGATCCAAGCACCGTTACTCCGGCACCTCCGAGTTCTTAGCACACGTACAGCTCGATGACGATCCCCGGGCTCCGATCCAGCAAAGCGTCGGGGAGGAGTTCCGTCAGCACGACGGCGTGGTGACGATCTTGATGTTCTACCGACACAGGGCTTCGCCTAAGCACTACAACGATATGATCGAGGTGGAATATGGTGGCAGGGGGCACCGCACACGGCTAAGGAACGATCTCAATAATCAACTTGTGTGTCTAGAGGTGCCCCCTGCCTCCGTATATAAAGGAGCCAAGGGGGAGGGGGCCGCCGGCCAGGAGGAGGGCGCAGGAGGAGTCCTACTCCTACCGGGAGTAGGACTCCCCCCCCCCCCCCCAATCCTAGTTGGACTAGGATTCCCCAAGGGGGAAAGAGAGAGGTTGGGGGGGCACCTCTCCTAGTCCTAATAGGACTAGGGGAGGGGGGACGCGCGCGGCCACCTTGGGCTGCCCCTTTCTCCTTTCCACTAAAGCCCATTAAGGCTCATATGGCTCCCGGGGGGTTCCGGTAACCTCCCGGTACTCCGGTAAAATCCCGATTTCACCCGAAACACTTCCGATATCCAAATATAGGCTTCCAATATATCAATCTTTATGTCTCGACCATTTAGAGACTCCTCGTCATGTCTGTGATCACATCCGGGACTCCGAACTAACTTCGGTACATCAAAATGCATAAACTCATAATAACTGTCATCGTAACGTTAAGCGTGCGGACCCTACGGTTCGAGAACAATGTAGACATGACTGAGACACATCTCTGGTCAATAACCAATAGCGGGACCTGGATGCCCATATTGGCTCCTACATATTCTACGAAGATCTTTATCGGTCAGACCGCATAACAACATACGTTGTTCCCTTTGTCATCGGTATGTTACTTGCCCGAGATTCGATCGTCGGTATCCAATACCTAGTTCAATCTCGTTACCGGCAAGTCTCTTTACTCGTTTCGTAATACATCATCTCGCAACTAACTCATTAGTCGCAATGCTTGCAAGGCTTATGTGATGTGCATTACCGAGAGGGCCCAGAGATACCTCTCCGACAATCGGAGTGACAAATCCTAATCTCGAAATACGCCAACCCAACATCTACCTTTGGAGACAACTGTAGAGCTCCTTTATAATCAGCCAGTTACGTTGTGACGTTTGGTAGCAAACAAAGTGTTCCTCCAGTAAACGGGAGTTGCATAATCTCATGGTCATAGGAACATGTATAAGTCATGAAGAAAGCAATAGCAACATACTAAACGATCGGGTGCTAAGCTAATGAAATGGGTCATGTCAATCAGATCATTCAACTAATGATGTGACCTCATTAATCAAATAACAACACCTTGTTCATGGTTAGGAAACATTACCATCTTTGATTAACGAGCTAGTCAAGTAGAGGCATACTAGTGACACTAAGTTTGTCTATGTATTCACACATGTATTATGTTTCCGGTTAATACAATTCTAGCATGAATAATAAACATTTATCATGATATAAGTAAATAAATAATAACTTTATTATTGCCTCTAGGGCATATTTCCTTCAGTCTCCCACTTGCAGTAGAGTCAATAATCTAGATTACACGATAATGATTCTAACACCCATGGAGCCTTGGTGCTGATCATGTTTTGCTCGTGGAAGAGGCTTAGTCAACGGGTCTGCAATATTCAGATCCGTATGTATCTTGCAAATCTCTATGTCTCCCACCTGGACTAGGTCCCGGATGGAATTGAAGCGTCTCTTGATGTGCTTGGTCCTCTTGTGAAATCTGGATTCCTTTGCCAAGGCAATTGCACCAGTATTATCACAAAAGATTTTCATTGGACCCGATGCACTAGGTATGACACCTAGATCGGATATGAACTCCTTCATCCAGACTCCTTCGTTCGCTGCTTCCGAAGTAGCTATGTACTCCGCTTCACATGTAGATCCCGCTATGACGCTTTGTTTAGAACTGCACCAACTGGCAGCTCCACTGTTTAATGTAAACACGTATCCGGTTTGCGATTTAGAATCGTCCGGATCAGTGTCAAAGCTTGCATCAACGTAACCTTTTACGGTGAGCTCTTTGTCACCTCCATATACGAGAAACATATCCTTAGTCCTTTTCAGGTATTTCAGGATGTTCTTCACCGCTGTCTAGTGATCCACTCCTGGATTACTTTGGTACCTCCCTGCTAAACTTATAGCAAGGCACACATCAGGTCTGGTACACAGCATTGCATACATGATAGAGCCTATGGCTGAAGCATAGGGAACATCTTTCATTTTCTCTCTATCTTCTGCAGTGGTCGGGCATTGAGTCTGACTCAATTTCACATCTTGTAACACAGGTAAGAACCCTTTCTTTGCTTGATCCATTTTGAACTTCTTCAAAATCTTGTCAAGGTATGTGCTTTGTGAAAGTCCAATTAAGCGTCTTGATCTATCTCTATAGATCTTTATGCCTAATATGTAAGCAGCTTCACCGAGGTCTTTCACTGAAAAACTCTTATTCAAGTATCCCTTTATGCTATCCAGACTATATCATTTCCAATCAGCAATATGTCATCCACATATAATATCAGAAATGCTACAGAGCTCCCACTCGCTTTCTTGTAAATACAGGCTTCTCCGAAAGTCTGTATAAAACCAAATGCTTTGATCACACTATCAAAGCGTTTATTCCAACTCCGAGAGGCTTGCAACAGTCCATAAATGGATCGTTGGAGCTTGCACACTTTGTTAGCTCCCTTTGGATCGACAAAACCTTCCGGTTGCATCATATACAACTCTTTTTCCAGAAATCCATTCAGGAATGCAGTTTTGACATCCATCTGCCAAATTTCATAATCATAAAATGCGGCAATTGCTAACATGATTCGGACAGACTTAAGCATTGCTACGGGTGAGAAGGTCTCATCGTAATCAACCCCTTGAACTTGTCGAAAACCTTTTGCGACAAGTCGAGCTTTATAGACAGTAACATTACCGTCAGCGTCAGTCTTTTTCTTGAAGATCCATTTATTCTCAATTGCTTGCCGATCATCGGGCAAGTCAACCAAAGTCCATACTTTGTTCTCATACATGGATCCCATCTCAGATTTCATGGCTTCAAGCCACTTTGCGGAATCTGGGCTCACCATCGCTTCTTCATAGTTCGTAGGTTCATCATGATCTAGTAGCATGACTTCCAGAACTGGATTACCGTACCACTCTGGCGCGGATCTTACTCTGGTTGATCTACGAGGTTCAGTAGTATCTTGTTCTGAAGTTTCATGATCATTATCATTAACTTCCTCACTTATTGGTCTAGGTGTCGCAGAAACAGTTTTCTGTGATGTACTACTTTCCAACAAGGGAGCAGGTACAGTTACCTCGTCAAGTTCTACTTTCCTCCCACTCACTTCTTTCGAGAGAAACTCCTTCTCAAGAAAGTTTCCGAATTTAGCAACAAAAGTCTTGCCTTCGGATCTGTGATAGAAGGTGTATCCAATAGTTTCCTTTGGATATCCTATGAAGACACATTTCTCCGATTTGGGTTCGAGCTTATCAGGTTGAAGCTTTTTCACATAAGCATCGCAGCCCCAAACTTTCAGAAACGACAACTTTGGTTTCTTGCCAAACCATAGTTCATAAGGCGTCGTCTCAACGGATTTTGATGGTGCCCTATTTAACATGAATGCGGCCGTCTCTAGAGCGTATCCCCAAAACGATAGCGGTAAATTACTAAGAGACATCATAGATCGCACCATATCTAGTAAAGTACGATTACGACGTTCGGACACACCATTACGCTGTGGTGTTCCGGGTGGCGTGAGTTGCGAAACTATTCCACAATTTTTCAAATGTACACCAAACTCGTAACTCAAATATTCTCCTCCACGATCGGATCATAGAAACTTTATTTTCTTGTTACGATGATTTTCAACTTCACTCTAAAATTCTTTGAACTTTTCAAACGTTTCAGACTTATGTTTCATTAAGTAGATATACCCATATCTGCTTAAGTCATCTGTGAAGGTGAGAAAATAATGATATCCGCCACGAGCCTCAACATTCATCGGACCACATACATCTGTATGTATGATTTCCAACAAATCTGTTGCTCTCTCCATAGTACCGGAGAACGGTGTTTTAGTCATCTTGCCCATGAGGCATGGTTCGCAAGTACCAAGTGATTCATAATCAAGTGGTTCCAAAAGTCCATCAGTATGGAGTTTCTTCATGCGCTTTACACCGATATGACCTAAACGGCAGTGCCACAAATAAGTTGCACTATCATTATCAACTCTGCATCTTTTGGCTTCTACATTATGAATATGTGTATCACTACTATCGAGATTCAACAAGAATAGACCACTCTTCAAGGGTGCATGACCATAAAAGATATTACTCATATAAATAGAACAACCATTATTCTCTGATTTAAATGAATAACCGTCTCGCATTAAACAAGATCCAGATATAATGTTCATGCTCAACGCTGGCACCAAATAACAATTATTTAGGTCTAATACTAATCCCGAAGGTAGATGTAGAGGTAGGTGCCGACTGCGATCATCGACTTTGGAACCATTTCCCACGCGCATCGTCACCTCGTCCTTAGCCAATCTTCGCTTAATCCGTAGTCCCTGTTTCGAGTTGCAAATATTAGCAACAGACAGTATCAAATACCCAGGTGCTACTGCGAGCATTTTAGTAAGGTACACATCAATAACATGTATATCACATATATCTTTGTTCACCTTGCCATCCTTCTTATCCGCCAAATACTTGGGGTAGTTCCGCTTCCAGTGACCAGTCTGCTTGCAGTAGAAGCACTCAGTTTCAGGCTTAGGTCCAGACTTGGGTTTCTTCTACTGAGCAGCAACTTGCTTGCTGTTCTTCTTGAAGTTCCCCTTCTTCTTCCCTTTGCCCTTTTTCTTGAAACTAGTGGTCTTGTTGACCATCAACACTTGATGCTCCTTCTTGATTTCTACCTCCGCAGCCTTTAGCATTGCGAAGAGATCGGGAATTGTTTTATTCATCCCTTGCATATTATAGTTCATCACGAAGCTCTTGTAGCTTGGTGGCAGTGATTGAAGAATTCTGTCAATGACACTATCATCCGGAAGATTAACTCCCATCTGAATCAAGTGATTATTATACCCAGACATTCTGAGTATATGTTCACTGATAGAATTATTCTCCTCCATCTTGCAGCTATAGAACTTATTGGAGACTTCATATCTCTCAATCTGGGAATTTGCTTGAAATATTAACTTCAACTCCTGGGACATCTCATATGCTCCATGACGTTCAAAACATTGTTGAAGTCCCGGTTCTAAGCCGTAAAGCATAGCACACTGAACTATCAAGTAGTCATCAGCTTTGCTCTGCTAGATGTTCTTAACATCGTCAGTTGCATCAGCAGCAGGCCTGGCACTCAGCGGTGCTTCCAGGACGTAATTCTTCTGTGCAGCAATGAGGATAATCCTCAAGTTACGGACCCAGTCCGTGTAATTGCTACCATCATCTTTCAACTTTGCTTTCTCAAGGAACGCATTAAAATTCAACGGAACAATAGCACGAGCCATCTATCTACAATCAAACATAAACAAGCAAGATACTATCAGGTACTAAGTTCATGATAGGTTTAAGTTCAATTAATCAAATTACTTAAGAACTCCCACTAAGATAGACATCCCTCTAATCCTCTAAGTGATCACGTGATCCAAATCAACTAAACCATGTCCGATCATCACGTGAGATGGAGTAGTTTCATTGGTGAACATCACTATGTTGATCATATCTACTATAGGATTCACGCTCGATCTTTCGGTCTCCGTGTTCCGAGGCCATATCTGTATATGCTTGGCTCGTCAAGTATAACCTGATTATTCCGCGTGTGCAACTGTTTTGCACCCGTTGTATTTGAACGTAGAGCCTATCACACCCGATTATCATGTGGTGTCTCAGCACGAAGAACTTTCGCAACGGTGGATACTCAGGGAGAACACTTCTTGATAATTTAGTGAGAGATCATCTTATAATGCTACTGTCAACCAAAGCAAGATAAGATGCATAAAAGATAAACATCAGATGCAATCAATATAAGTGATATGATATGGCCATCATCATCTTGTGCCTGTGATCTCCATCTCCGAAGCACCGTCATGATCACCATCGTCACCGGCGCGACACCTTGATCTCCATCGTAGCATCGTTGTCGTCTCGCCAATCTTATGCTTCCATGACTATCGCTACCGCTTAGTGATAAAGTAAAGCATTACAGCGCGATTGCATTGCATACAATAAAGCGACAACCATATGGCTCCTGCCAGTTGCCGATAACTCGGTTACAAAACATGATCATCTCATACAATAAAATTTAGCATCATGTATTGACCATATCACATCATAACATGCCCTGCAAAAACAAGTTAGACGTCCTCTACTTTGTTGTTGCAAGTTTTACGTGGCTGCTACGGGCTTAAGCAAGAACCAATCTTACCTACGCATCAAAACCACAACGATAGTTTGTCAAGTTGGTGCTGTTTTAACCTTCGCAAGGACCGGGCGTAGCCACACTCGGTTCAACTAAAGTTGGAGAGACAGTCGCCCGCAAGCCACCTGTGTGCAAAGCACGTCGGGGGAACCGGTCTCGCGTAAGCGTACGCGTAATGTTGGTCCGGGTCGTCTCGTCCAACAATACCGCCGAACCAAAGTGTGACATGCTGGTAGGCAGTATGACTTATATCGCCCACAACTCACTTGTGTTCTACTTGTGCAAATAACATCAAACCATAAAACCTGGCTCTGATACCACTGTTGGGGAACGTAGTAATTTCAAAATTTTCCTACGCACACGCAAGATCATGGTGATGCACAGCAACGAGAGGGGAGAGTGTTGTCTACGTACCCACGCAGACCGACTACGGAAGCGTTGACACAACGTAGAGGAAGTAGTCATACGTCTTCCCGATCTGACCGATCCAAGCACCGTTACTCCGGCACCTTCGAGTTCTTAGCACACGTACAGCTCATGACGATCCCCGGACTCCGATCCAGCAAAGTGTCGGGGAAGAGTTCCGTCAGCACGACGGCGTGGTGACGATCTTGATGTTCTACCGTCGCAGGGCTTCGCCTAAGCACCGCTACAGATATGACCGAGGTGGAATATGGTGGAAGGGGGCACCGCACACGGCTGAGGAACGATCACGAAGATCAACTTGTGTGTTCTAGGGTGCCCCCTGCCTCCGTATATAAAGGATCCAAGGGGGGGTGCGGCCGGCCTAGAGGAGGCGCGCAGGAGGAGTCCTACTCCTACCGGGAGTAGGACTCCCCTCCCGTTCCTTGTCCAACTAGGAGAGGTGGAGGGAGAGAAGGAAAGGGGGGATGCCGCCCCTCCCTCCTTGTCCAATTCGGACTAGGGGGAGAGGTGGCGCGCGGCCTGCCCTGGCAGCCCCTTACTCTTCTCCACATTAGGCCCATAAGGCCCATTAACCCCCCGGGGGGTTCCGGTAACCCCCCGGTGCTCCGGTTTTATCCGAAACTTCCCCGGAACCCTTCCGGTGTCCGAATATAGTCGTCCAATATATCAATCTTTATGTCTCGACCATTTCGAGACTCCTCGTCATGTCCGTGATCACATCCGGGACTCCGAACTAACTTCGGTACATCAAAATGCATAAACTCATAATAACTGTCATCGTAACGTTAAGCGTGCGGACCCTACGGTTCGAGAACAATGTAGACATGACTGAGACAAATCTCCGGTCAATAACCAATAGCGGGACCTGGATGCCCATATTGGCTCCTACATATTCTACGATGATCTTTATCGGTCAGACCGCATAACAACATACGTTGTTCCCTTTGTCATCGGTATGTTACTTGCCCGAGATTCGATCGTCGGTATCCAATACCTAGTTCAATCTCGTTACGGGCAAGTCTCTTTACTCGTTCCGTAATACATCATCTCACAACTAACTTATTAGTTGTAATGCTTGCAAGGTTTATGTGATGTGCATTACCGAGAGGGCCCAGAGATACCTCTCCGACAATCGGAGTGACAAATCCTAATCTCGAAATACGCCAACCCAACATCTACCTTTGGAGACACCTGTAGAGCACCTTTATAATCACCCATTTACGTTGTGACGTTTGGTTGCACACAAAGTGTTCCTCCGGCAAACGGGAGTTGCATAATCTCATAGTTATAGGAACATGTATAAGTCATGAAGAAAGCAATAGCAACATACTAAATGATCGGGTGCTAAGCTAATGGAAATGGGTCATGTCAATCAGATCATTCACCTAATGATGTGATCCCATTAATCAAATAACAACTCTTTGTTCATGGTTAGGAAACATAACCATCTTTGATTAATGAGCTAGTCAAGTAGAGGCATACTAGTGACACTTTGTTTGTCTATGTATTCACACATGTATTATGTTTCCGGTTAATACAATTCTAGCATGAATAATAAACATTTATCATGATATAAGGAAATAAATAATAACTTTATTATTGCCTCTAGGGCATATTTCCTTCAAATTTGGTAGTCGATGATCCGACGCCAACCCCCTCCTCCGCGCCATCCTCGCCAGTGCATGGCACCATGACCGTCGGCGAGGCCCGTGCCCAATACATGGGCATGGTGAGGCAGAAGTGTGAGGAGCAGTTCCGGGAGGCGCTGGTCGACGCCGCCTACAGCCACCATGTCCTCCGGGAGCACTTGCAGGCGGAGGAGCATATCACTGTGGAGCGGGCGGAGCAAGAGGCGCTGCTCGAGTCGTACCGCTCAGCCCGCGAGAGCCGCCTCGCGCGCTGGCGGTACCGCATGCGGGTGGCAGAGGTTGCGTCCGC
Organism: Triticum urartu; assembly: GCF_003073215.2. Taxonomy (NCBI): domain Eukaryota; kingdom Viridiplantae; phylum Streptophyta; class Magnoliopsida; order Poales; family Poaceae; genus Triticum; species Triticum urartu. The sequence goes on along the minus strand of NC_053026.1, from coordinate 153,658,702 downwards.
CTATAAAGAGGGCGATGAAGCGGGCGAGGTGTTGTTTGGCGAGATCGACGACGAGGCGGATGACAATGTCGGCTTCGCCGAGGCCTCGCCCCGCCAGCACTGAGGCGGAGGACTTCGCCGGCTTCGGCGAGGCCCTGCTCCGCCAAGGCCCCGCCCCGCCAAAATGAGGCAGAGGACATCGTCGGCTCTACCGAGGCCCCAACCTGCCGGCAACGAGGGGGAGGATTTCCCCCGCTCTGCCGAGGCGCTGCCCAGCGGGCAACGAGACAGAGGACATCATCGTCTCCGTCGAGGCCCCGCCTCACTGCCAACGAGGCCACGCCACATAGAAAATGAGGAAGAGTAGAACATGGTAGGTCGCCGTCGCTTGGGTCCAAGTAAGGCCACCGCTGCTACCCTCCGGTTGAAGCCAAGCTTGGTGGGTTGAACATTCATGGCCAATTAGCTTCTAGGCGGCGACATGGAGTCGGAGAGCAGTGCAGGAGAATAAGCTTCTGTTCGGCTCAGCCGGACACGGGAAATGGGCGCCGGGGATTATAGATTAGGATAATTAATTATACCTCCAGCGCACCTCTTTTTTGTTGAAGAATGTATGAAATGTAATGAAATCTGGCATGTTTATATGAAACTAGCAAGAGGCCCATGCGTTGCATGGAACATCAAGATGCATTTGTATGAGTAGTTTATCTTGTGGGAGAAAAGGACGAATGATGGAAGGCCTAATTTGCAAATGTGGAGAGCGGTATGGGTATCATTTTGCAAAATTCCCATAGTTTCCTTCCTATCTGTCAGATATAAATCGGATGGCCTATATTGCAGGCTGGCAGGCACACCATCATCACTAACTCTGTTTTTTATAAGAGTAGTAGACTAGCAAGATGACCATGCATTGTATGGAACATCAAGATGCATTTGGATGAGTAGTTTATCTTGTGAGAGAAAAGGATGAACGAGGGAAGGCCTTATCTGCAATTGTGGAGAGGGGTGTGGGTATCTTTTTGCAAAATTGCCATAGTTTCCTTCCTATCCGTCAGATATAGATCGGGTGGCCTATATTGCAGGATGGCAGACACACCATCATCACCAACTCTATTTTTTATAAGAGTATTAGATAGATAGATATAGATATAGATATAGATATAGATATAGATATAGATATAGATATAGATATAGATACGACCTTTTATGAATGAATTTAGTTCGATTGGTTCGAATTCTTGTATCACAGGTATTGGATGAACATGCAAAACAATACATACTAGCATTATTCCTAGGACGCACGGTTACCACCTCGTTTGCAGCAGTTTCACCCGTACAAAAAGGTTGAGCATCTTTTTAGCATGCATGTACATTGCAATTGAACTCACAGGCCTGGCAATTCATAGATAACATTCAAAACAATCGATGATTATGCATCTCAGTGATTCAAATGTCAGAGCCAATATTTACTTCACAACTAAAGAGTAAAAAAATCGATCGATGCTGCTGAAAGCAAAGGGTATCCCATTCGAGAATATCAAACGCATGTCTTCTTGCTAACATCAATGAGAAAATTTTGACAAGGTTGTCCCATTCTAAAATATCAAATGCGTGTCTTTGCGTACATCAATGAGCAAACTTTGACAAGGTTTTTCCATTCCAAAATATCAAATGCCTATGATTGTTGAATGGGCGGGGTTTGCCATCTATTCGAACATTAACATGTCACCTCGTGCTAAATATACCAATTGTTCTTTCTGTGTAGTTCCACTAAAATAACCAACTTCGCACGTAGCTTGTATTATTTCGCCTTTATATGTTGCAATGCCTTGAACATATCCGCACCTCCTTTCTTGTAGCTAATTTTGTGGCTGGAGGTGGAAATGATGATTCGAGAGCATTTGATGTATTATGCATGATGAAGTATAATGTTGGGCACGAACCATCAGAACATTTTCTACAGTTCCCATTGAAATCAAGCTGAGCTTCCCTGTTTTCATAAATACAAAAAAGTGATTAGTATAAAGAAAACTGTACAATGAATTGACAGTTTAAACAGGCAACCTACATGATCCATGTAGAGCACACATTTAAAAAAATGGAACTCACCAGAAAGAATCCTAAAACAACATTGTATTGGCCATCACAGCAACAAAGATGGAGATCCGTGAGTCCTTTTTTGCTGAAGTTAGTTTGTTCTTGTGGGAAGTAATGTAACCATCCTTCAACTGCTTCCTTCTGATATGAACAGAATGATCCGGTTGTGCAAAGACAATAGAACAACTAAATGCTACACCCTGTTTGCTCGAAAAAAATGAAAGGAAATAATTAAAACATAACTTGGTTCAATAACAGACAAGCTTCGCCTTCAATGTAAGATTTTGCATGGTAATTTGGGAGCACAAGTATAGCACTAAACAACGACATTAATTTTCTGATGATAGTAGCAAAATACAGGCCAACAATTGTGAAATATCATTATCTTACCTCAATGGGATATTATGGTGCACATACAGATTGAAAGTCTGGTCTCCATCTGTGCGGTTCAGTAAAATCAAGCTACATTACCGTATAAGTAGCACAACATGTGAAAGCACATTGCACAATCATGTGAAAGAAGGCCAGTACTGACCTCTCATGATGTAGAATTCAAACAAATCACAAGAAGAAGATCTGATACAAATTTGCCAACATGGATAGGAAGTCAGATCTCCTCTTGTGTAGTTCCACTAAGATCAAGTAATCAAGCAACGTTGTCAGTGTGACATTTTGGTTGAACTGCACAAAACACTCTTAAAACAAAAGTGTTTTGTGCAGTGCACGAAAAGGTCGCAATAGCAACGAGGTGAAGTAGATAACCCTATTTGTATAGAGGTGCAAAGGAAACAATTACTAGTCAATAACGGTGGATGACACAGAAGCCCACAAAAAGAAGCATCTAACTTATCTAAATGGGAAAGAAAGCGAGACAGTAGCATTTCTCAAAGAGTTGCACTGATTCATATTAACAGAGAGATTATACTAACAATAAAATTCATTAAACATGTAATTTGCTTTGAACTGTGGCATTGCTTCAATTTTCCAGCGGCATTATTATATTAACAACATCTAAAGAGTTGTATGGGACAGTGGACGCACAAGAACCATGTGCATGTACCGATGTATAAAGGGGCGATGCACAGTCTGTTGCAACAAACAACCAAGGAACATATTTGTGTTGGTCCCATTTTTGTTATCTTTAGACACCTTTCCCTATGTGAGGGCAGAAAATCTAGTCCTGCTCAAATTATACAGCCTTGTCCCCCACCCACACAAAGATCAGTTCCTTACAGATGTGTGTACTATGTTTGTCATTGTTTTCCCTTTTCGACCAACATAGGTGTTCGATAGCTAGTCTGTACTACTTTCCCCCCTTCCTTTGATCTTTGAACCATGTCCTAGATTCAAGGTATACAACTTTCCCCACTACTTTCTTGTTTGATCCAACACCTAGAATCGAGTGTAGAAGTGAAAAAATTCCAGATGTAGGAAGAGAAATGCCTGTTGATTAAGAAAATTATACCTTAAGGTTCTCGGGGTGTGGCTCGGTGGGCGGCTGGATGCCGATCTTCCCACACTATGTACGACGGCGAGTAAGAAGGGGTCAGAGGTTGTCCGTGCCGCTGCTGGGCGAAAGTGAACAGCGACGCCGGCAGTGGATTCCCTACCTTGCCGACGGCGAAAGCGTTAAGCCTCCTTGCCTTCCCCGACGGACGGGATCCTGTCAGCTCTTTGACCAGCAATGAGGGGAGAGAAAGAGAGGAGAGGCGAATGCAGTCTTGTTTAGATCTGGATAGGGTGAAAGAGTGTGTAGAGAGCAACTACAAGCGCTGAGGCTCCAACGTGTATATATATAGTGGAGAGAGAGTGTGAAGAGAGCAAACCCTAGAAAACCAGCGCTGAGGCTGCAGGGTATATAGTTGGCGTGGTTGCTTTTTCTCTCCATAAAAATCATTTTAAATTTTGCATGAAACGTAACTCTTTATTTAATGTACTACTAGTGAATAAAAATACTACTAGTAGGCAAAGCTAATAATACTACGTGAAGAAAATTTAACGCTCCAAGGAGTCAACTCGAAATTAACGCTCCATGCCTCCCGGTCGCACTTACTATCGTTCATGTGTGGTACCCGACCCTCCGAAGCAACAACTGAACCACACACAATCAAAATATCTGAAAGGTGGGTTGCACCATCCTCCAATTTTAAATATTTTTGGCACTTGTATTCAGCCTAAGTTAGTGTGCTAAGGTATGTACTAAGGGTTACAACGAGTGCTAAGAAACTAGGCGTATTGAGAGTAATAGTCATGCCATTTATTTGTAGGGTCTCTTGCAAAATGTCAAACTCTATTCTGCTCTTATTTAATGGATGAGGCAAATCTTTTGCCTCCTGTCGCAACCCTAGCTTTAACCCTGCCTATCTTTGCATTAGCATCATGCATCATGTTTCAATTTTGTTAAAGTTGAAATGGGGATTGATCAAACCCTAGCACCAGAAAGAACTCAAATAGGTTCAAATAAAATCTTTTTCAATGAACCCAAAATGCCTTTGAAAATGTTCATGATTTCTGATAAATGTGAAAACCTCTACCAAAAATGATGAGCATATTTCTTGGAGATTTATGGATTTTTGAATTAACCCATATTATATTTGAACTAGGGCATTTGAATTCTATAAATATATTAAATGCTCCAAATATTCTGGAATCAATTGTGAGCTTTTGGAATAATCCAAATAGTGCCCACAATTTGTCTTAGAAGTTTTAAAAATGAATTAGTATTTTTACTAATTCAAAACAAAATAAAAGAAATAGGAAAACTGAAACAAAAAGAAGAGAGAGAGAGGAAACCTACCTGGGCTTACCTCTTGTGTAGCCCACCTGGCAGCCCAGCCCACCCACAGCAGCTAGTTATCCCCAAACTCTCGCCAGGAGGATGAGGGGCGCGTGCTCGCCGCGCGCATCCACGCGCGAGGCCGCCTCCTGCTTCTGCCGACGCACGAGAGGCTCCAGGAGCCGCCACGCGCCATCCTGGTCCCTCTCGCTCGTCGCTCGTCCTCATCCCCTCCTCTGCCCCCTCCCTTCTCTTTGTCCATGGGCACCGAAACCACTGACGAGCACCACTGTGACCATAGCCTCCCCCGTGCCTCTCCGACGTGACCTCGAGCTCCGTCGTCAACCCATACACTGTCTTCATCGAGCCAAGCAACGGGAAGATCCCCAGTGTGCCGTCCCTGACGTCTTCTTCCTCCTCGGGTCACCGAGATCGCCGACGGTCGTGCTCCCGCTCTGACGCGTCCCCGAGCCCGCTGACCTTCTCCTCCGCCACCAGTGAGCCCCTGATCGCTTTCCCCTTGTCCCCTTCTTAGATAGCGCGCCCTAGATATCCCACCGTCGAGCCCAAGTTCTCCCCGCCGCCGGCCATGTCGCCACAGTGGCTATGGTCGCACAAGCTCGTGTCCAAGCTCACGGTTGCACTCACCGCACTCCCGCGAGTCGAACACGACCATCCACAGCTCCTTTCGTGCCCCGCATCGCCCAAACCTCTGTTGGCCGAACTCCGGCTGCTGCACTCATCGTCACCAACGTTGCTACAGAGCACCTCAGCTCCGTCCACAACCACCATTGGACGTGCCGCACTGCGGGCGTTCCAACGAGCCAAACCCCGCCTCAAACCATGGTCCGTAGCGAAATCCCGATGACCTCCGCCGCATTTTTGGTCGTCGCCGGCCTAACTCCGGTGACTGTCGACGTGGCAGTGATTAGCTTAGGCTAATTACCTCGTTGGTTTAACACTAGGCCACTGACAGTGGGCCCCAGTGCCTGTTCATTAGTTTGGTTAGGTTTAAGTAATTACTGTTTAGCCACCGTGTCAATGACAGGTAGGACCCGCACGTTAGGTTTGACCTGGACCGGGTCAATTGACCTGCCGACCTCACTAACGTAATGCTGATGTAGTAATTGTTTTCTGGTGTTTTACATAAATCAAAAACGATTTATTTATTTCAGAAAATGCCTAAAACTTCTAAAATTCATAGAAAAAGAACCGTAGCTCAGAATGAAGTAATTTATATATGAAAAATTATCAGAAAAATCCAAAGAATCTGTTTATGGCATTTCCATGCATGTTTGAACAACTTATCTATAAGACATTTTGAACTAATGGCATTTGAAATGTCTTATGTGGAGTTTGAATTTGAATCTAGTACTCAAACCAACTCCAATTAAATCGTTGCTAGATGCATTAGCTCAAATCACAGCATATTGCCATGTCACATTCATGCATCATATTATTGCATCACATTGATTGTGTTTCCTCTTTGTTGCTGGTGATTGTCCCCTCTCAGTAGACGTTGCTTCGACGATGTGATCGATGACACCGATGAAGAGCTATTACTATCTTCAGAAATGCGAGGCAAGCGAAACCCTCATGTTCATTTTGATACAATCCCACTCTCTCGCTCCTTCTCTCTTTTACTGCATTAGAACAACAACCAATCAACTATTACATGATGTGGTAGTTGAACCCCTTTCCTCCGCATGACCTATCATTGCCACAGTAAATAGATGAAACCCACTAGCATTAGTAGGAGTTGTTTGAGCCCTGATGTACCTACTCATTCATGCTTGTTTGTCATGCCTGCTACTACTTAGAGTTGAGTCAGGTCCGATTCATCGGGGATGAATTGGAATGGTGATGAACATGTCCTACTGTGTGTGAGCTAAATGTGTGAACATGATTTGGTAAAGGTATTGATGAGAGGCCTGATACGTCTCCAACGTATCTATAATTTATGAAGTATTCATGCTATTATATTATCAACCTTGGATGTTTTATATGCATTTATATGCTATTTTATATGATTTTTGGGACTAACCTATTAACCTAGTGCCCAGTGCAAGTTTCTGTTTTTCCCTTGTTTTTGAGTTTTGCAGAAAAGGAATATCAAACGGAGTCCAATTGACGTGTCAATTTTTGACGATTTTTTATGGACCAAAAGAAGACCCCGGAGTAAAAGAGTTGGGCCAGGAGAGTCCCGGGGCGTCCACGAGGGAGGGGGGCGCCCTCCCAGGCGCGTAGGCCTGTCTCATGGACGCCTCGGTCACCTCTTTGACGTGAGACCAATGCCAGAAATTCCTATAAATATAGAAACCTCGGAAAATTAACCTAGATCGGGCGTTTCATCGCCAGAAGCCTCCGTAGCCACCAAAAATCAATCTAGGCCCTCTCTGGCACCCTACCAGAGGGGGCCATCATCACCGGAGGGCATGGAGGAGGATCCCGGAGGGGCCATTATCGTCATCAAGGCCAAGGACCAGAGGCAGAACCTCTCCCCGTCCAGGGGGAGGCCATGGAGGAGGAAGCACAAGGGGGAAAACCTGTCCTCCTCTCTCTTGGTGGCACCGGAGTGCCATCGAGTGGGGAATCATCGCCGCGGTGATCGTCTTCATGAACATCACCATCATCATCATCACCCTCATCTCTTCTACGCGGTCTACTCTCCTGCACCCCACTGTAATCCCTACCTGAACATGGTGCTTTATGCCACATATTATGATCCAATGATGTGCTGCCATCATATGATGTTTTGAGTAGATATCCTTTGTCTTTGGGTTGATTAATGTTCTATATTGGTATGAGTTGTATGTTTTACTTTGGTGTTGTCCTATGGTGCCCTCCGTGTCGCGCAAGCATGAGGGATTCCCATGGTAGGGTGTTGCAATACATTCATGATTCACTTATAGTGGGTTGGTGAGTGACTGAAACACAAACCCGAGTAAGGGGGTTGTTGCATATGGGAATAAAGAGGACTTGATGCTTTAATGCTATGGCTGGGTTTTACCTTATTGATCTTTAGTAGTTGCGGATGCTTGCTAGAGTTCCAATCATAAGTGCATATGATCCAAGTAGAGAAAGTATGTTAGCTTATGCCTCTCCCTCAGATGAAACTGCAATAATGATTACCGGTTTTGTTAATGATTGCCTAGGACAATTTCGCACACCGATCCACCATTATTCCACACTCACTATTTACAATTTTTAGTAATATATTCTAACTTTATGATAACAGCACCTACTTTTATATTTTAGCTCTCCGATATCATACAAAGTTATCCTCTTCATACCCACAACATAGTTTTATTTCTCGTTGCTAGTTGGAAGCAAACGTTCGGTGTACGTAGAGACGTATCAGTGGTAGATAGGGATTGAGAGAATATTGATCTTATCTTTAGCTCCTTGTAGGTTCTACACACCATACTTATCACTTCCCCCTTTGGAAATTGCTACGATGATTCCCTGCACTTGGGGATTATCAAGCTCTTTTCTGGCGCCGTTGCCGGGGAGCAATAGTGTGGGGTTGATATTCTTGTGTATGCTTGTTTGCTTTCTTCACTAAGTAGATTTTGTTTTTACTTTTTTGTTTCTGTTTAGTTGTGGGTGAAACATACAAAAAAATTTAAAAGAATGAAAATACAAAAAAATTACTTGCTTCTCATGCCTAAAAAGTTTTTCAAAAAGAGAAGTAATTGGAAAGTTATGCATTGAAGAAGTGAGGGTCGACCTTGAGCACTTGTGTTCATGCTCACGGAAACAATGTAGAATTTTTCATGGAAGTTTCTCTGTAAATAATTATCCCCTTATATGTATCCATTGTATTATAAAAATAATGTGCCAAGCTTTGGTTTTAGGATGATTAGATTGCTTGTTTACTGTGTGCAGAACAAAAACGGAAACTTTGGCTGTAGAGTGTGATTTTACATTTTTTACTGGAAAGTTAAATGGGTCTGAAATTTTTTGCACATTACTTCTGTATAAATTGTTCAAACTGTCAAATTTATTTCATAATTTTTGGAGTTACAGAAGTTTACTAAACCTCCAGATTACTACAGTCTGTCCTGTTTTAGACAGATTATGTTTTTCGTGTGTTGTTTGCTTATTTTGATGAATCTATGGGTAGTATTGGGGGGTATGAACCATGGTGAAGTTGGAATACAGTATATATAGTTCTAATATGAAATTGGAATGAGTTTTCAACAGTACCTAAAGGTAGTGATTTGCTTTATTATACTAACGGATCTCACAAAGTTTTTGTTAAAGTTTTTTATAGATGAAGTGTTCGAAGAACGAGGAGTTACCAATGTGAGAAGAATAAATAGGGGCAAGAGATCAAGCTTGGGGATTCCCAAGGCACCCCAAGTAAATATTCTAAGTGTACTCAAGCATCTAAGCTTGGTAATGCCCCGGTTGGCATCCCATCTTTCTACTTCAACAATTATCGGTATACCTCGGTTTTTGTTTCGTTCACATGATTTGTGTCCTTTGTGTTTTTTGTTCTTCCTTTATGAACCATGCTTGTATGAGATAGCCCTTTATTTATTTATAGAATGCTTCATGTGCTTCACTTATATCTTTTAAGTATGATCTTAGAGAATTGCTCTTTGTGCTTCACTTAAAACTTTTGAGTATGGTTTTATAGAATGCTTCGTGTGCTTCACTCATACATTTTGATCTTGGACATTGGTTATCTTATATTAGTTGTAGAATGCTCCATGAACCTCACTTATATCTTTTGGAGTATGAATAATACTATCATCTAAAGCGGGTTTGGAAGAGTGTCAACTTTAGGAACTAGTGATCCCGCCATTCCGAATGAGGAGAATTTTGCTTATGTGGAGAGTAGTAAAATTTCTATGCTCGTAGATCATGAAAATAATGCTTTATGTGATGGTAATATTGTTGAACTCATTCATGATGCTACTGAAAATTATTATGAGGGAGGAATACATGCTTGTACGAGTGCAATAATATCAAGTTTTCCTCTCTATGTGCTTAAAGTTTTGAAGTTATACTTGTTTTGCCTTCCTATGCTAGTTGATTCTTGTTCCCATAAATTGTGTGCTCAAAAAATCCCTAGACATAGGAAGTGGGTTAGGTTTAAATGTGCTAGTCATATTCTTCATGATTCTCTCTTTATGTTCAAGTCTTATCTTTCATGTGAGCATCATTGAAATCATCATGCCTAGCTAAAAGGCATTAAAGAAAAACGCTTGTTGGGAGACAACCCAATATTTACCCTTACTGTTTTTGTGTGTTTACATCATTAAGCTACTGTAATAATCATGTTTTATAGCTTTTGTTTCAATAAAGTGCCAAGTAAAAGCTTTGGGAAGACTTGGGTGAAAGTTAATGTGATCTTGCTGTAAAAAACAGAAACTTTGCTCTCACGAGATTAGCTGCCATGTTTTACAGAAGAGTGCTTTGGTGCTGATTCTTTTTGCAGAAGATTAATAGACCAATTCCTCACGTCCACCAATTTATTTCATAATTGTTTAAGTAGCAGAAGTATGGTTAGTGTTCAGATCATTACAGACTGTTCTGTTTCTGACAGATTCTGTTTTCATTGCATAGTTTGCTTGTTTTCTAGTTTCTATGACTTATATTCCTCAATATAAATTGTAGAAATGATATGGTACAGTAGGAATTATGTGAGAACAATTATGATCTTTGACTTTTACAGTACCAAGGTGAATGGTTTACTCTTTATCATACTAACATATCTCACGAAGTTTCGTTAAGTTTTGTGTGATTGAAGTTTTCAAGCTTTGGGTGAGATATCGATATGAGGAGAATAAGGAGTGGAAAGACCCTAATATTGGGGATGCCCAAGGCACCCCAAGGTAATATTCAAGGAAGAATCAAGCGCCTAATCTTGGGATGCCCCGGAAGGCATCCCCTCTTTCGTCTTCAAAAACTATCGGTATACCTTACTCGGAGCTATATTTTTATTCGTCACATGATATGTGTTTTGCTTGGAGCGTATTTTCAATTTTACTTGCTGTTTGAATAAAATAATTGGATCTGAAATCTTAAATGAAAAATAACCCTCCCATGCCTAGTTAATTATTTGACTACTCAGTGTCCTTCACTTATATCTTTTTGGAGTAGTTTGTCATTTACTCACGTGCTTCACGTATATCCTACGAGTAAATGGTTGAATAATTGAATATCATAAATCTGAATTTATATATGTTTCATATACTTATACCATGGGGAGTAATGAATTCACATAGAATAATTATAGGTAGTAAGCTTATTGAAAGTTAGCAAACGTAGAATTGGTCACTTGAACAATTCATGAAAGAATATTGAACGAAGAGAGATTTCACATATAAATATACTATCTTGGACATCTTTTGTAATTGTGAGCACTCATTAAAATATGACATGCTAAAAGGTTGATGTCGGACAAGGAAGACAACGTAATGGGTTATGTTTTCTTATATCCGAAATAAAGTATATTGTCTTGGATCATCCAACATGTTGATCTTGCTTTTCCCTCTCATGCTAGCCAAATTCTTTGCACCAAGTAGAGATACTACTTGTGCTTACAAACATTCCTTAAACCAGTTTTGCCATGAGAGTCCACCATACCTAGCTATGGATTGAGTAAGATCCTTAAAGTAAGTTGTCATCGGTGCATGCAATAAAAATTGCCCTCTAAATATGTATGATCTATTAATGTGGAGAAAATAAGATTTATACGATCTTGTGATGTGTAAGAAATAAAAGCGATAGACTGCATAATAAAAGTCCATATCTCAAGTGGCAATATAAAGTGACGTTCTTTTGCATTAAGATTTTGTGCATCCAACCATAAAATCGCATGACAACCTCTGCTTCCCTCTGCGAAGGGCCTATCTTTTACTTTTATCTTCTACCTTATGCAAGAGTCATGGTGATCTTCACCTTTCCTTTTTACATTTTATCCTTTGGCAAGCACATTGTGTTGGAAGGATCCTGATATATATATCCAATTGGATGTAAGTTATCATGAACTATTATTGTTGACATTACCCTTGAGGTAAAAGGTTGGGAGGCAAATCTATAAGCCCCTATCTTTCTCTGTATCCGATTAAAACTTTCAACCCATTAATATCACGTGAGTGTTAGCAATTGTGAAATGCTAAATGATAGTTGAGTATGTGGAGTTTGCTAAATCAAAGCTCTGACATAGACCCTTCCTGAAAATAACATGAACTGCAATTGTTTGATGACTGAGAATATAGTTTGTTAGTTTCAAGAAAGTTTATGATCTATACTTTAACATGTGAATAGCTTGTTACTTGATCATGAAAAGCTTTATGGAGATGAGCTACTGTTATGATATATAATGATGCTAGAAAAAGTGATTGGAACTATCATTGATGAAACTTATGCACTTGATAGCATTCACACTCCATAAGTTATTTCTTTTATCATTTACCTACTCGAGGATGAGCAGAAATTAAGCTTGGGGATGCTGATACATCTCCAACATATCTATAATTTATGAAGTATTCATGCTATTATATTATCAACCTTGGATGTTTTATATGCATTTATATGCTATTTTATATGATTTTTGGGACTAACCTATTAACCTAGTGCCCAGTGCCACTTTCTGTTTTTCCCTTGTTTTCGAGTTTTACAGAAAAGGAATATCAAACGGAGTCCAATTGACGTGCCAATTTTTGACGATTTTTTATGGACCAAAAGAAGACCCTGGAGTAAAAGAGTTGGGCCAAGAGAGTCCCGGGGCGTCCACGAGGGTGGGGGGCGCCCACCCCCCCCGGCGCGTGGGCCTGCCTCGTGGACGCCTCGGGCACCTCTTTGACGTGAGACCAATGCCAAAAATTCCTATAATTACAGAAACCTCGGAAAAATTAACCTAGACCGGGAGTTTTGCTGCCAGAAACCTCCGTAGCCACCGAAAACCAATCTAGGTCCTCTATGGCACCCTGCTGGAGGGATCCATCATCACCGGAGGGCATGGAGGAGGATCCGGGAGGGGCCATTATCATCATGAAGGCCAAGGACCAGAGGGAGAACCTCTCCCCATCCAGGAGGAGGCCATGGAGGAGGAAGCACAAGGGGGAGAACCTCTCCTCCTCTCTCTTGGTGGCACCGAAGTGCCATCGAGAGGGGAATCATCGCCGCAGTGATCGTCTTCATCAACATCACCATCATCATCATCACCCTCATCTCTTTATGTAGTCCACTCTCCCAGACCCCGATGTAATCCCTACTTGAACATGGTGCTTTATGCCACATGTTATGATCCAATGATGTGTTGCCATCCTATGATGTTTTGAGTAGATATCCCTTGTCTTTGGGTTGATTGATGATCTAGATTGGTATGAGTTGTATGTTTTACTTTGGTGTTGTCCTATGGTTCCCTCCATGTCGCGCAAGCGTGTGGGATTCCCGCTGTAGGGTGTTGCAATACGTTCATGATTCGCTTATAGTGGGTTGGTCAGTGACTGAAACACAAACCCGAGTAAGGGGGTTGTTGCGTATGGGAATAAAGAGGACTTGATGCTTTAATGCTAAGGTTGGGTTTTACCTTAATGATCTTTAGTAGTTGCGGATGCTTGCTAGAGTTCCAATCATAAGTGCATATGATCCAAGTAGAGAAAGTATGTTAGCTTATGCCTCTCCCTCATATGGAACTACAATAGTGATTACCGGTTTTATTAATGATTGCCTAGGACAATTCCGCACACCGATCCACCATTATTCCACACTCGCTATTTATAATATTTAGCAATATATTCTAACTTTATGCTAAAAACACCTAGTTTTATATTTTAGCTCTCCGATATCATACAAATTTATCCTCTTCATACCCACAACATAGTTTTATTTCTCGTTGCTAGTTGGAAGCAAACGTTCGGTGTACGTAGATTCGTATCTGTGGCAGACAGGGATTAAGAGAATATTGATCTTATCTTTAGCTCCTTATGGGTTCGACACTCCATACTTATCACTTCCACCTTTGGAAATTGCTACGATGATTCCCTGCACTTGGGGATTATCAAGGCCATGTAGGAGTACATGGCGGGTTGTTTCATTGGAACCATTCTTAGGAATTGAGATATGTGTATGTGATTTAAGATCAGCTACTACCATGCGTTGGGCCCAAAAACCAATGGACCCTCTCGATTTATTAACCGCCCCTGTCCTCTGTCCAGGAGTTGGAAGTAGTTTCTGGTGTTTGTAGTATGCTGGAGGAGGTGCACAGCGTTGACCTGAGGGGTGGGCTGTGATGCGGTAGGCACGTGGCCCGGTGTACAGAGTCGCCCGTTTGGTGACGCAGGAACCCTACACACATTGTTCCGGGCTATAGTGGAAACCTCGACCGGACTCCCTACAGATGGAACCTGAATAGGGGATAAACCTGGACTAGGGACTTGTGTGGTTAGTCAGGTCGTGGCCGACACCTTCGCAAGGCTTCCACTTGAAGGTTGCCGAGATACATGATGTGTACATGGCGGTAAGTGGTGAGAGCGTGTGTGAAGAAGTACACCCCTGCAGGGTTAACATCATATATTCGAATAACCGCGTCTGCGGTAAAGTACTGCTTGGTTGCTTATACAGTTCATAGACAAATGAAAGTGGATACTCTAAAATGCGCAAGATAAGCGTGAGTGCTATGGATGGTGTTCTCGTAGGGAGACGGGAGCGGATCCATAGTGGTGTATTGATTTGGTGAATATGTGGACTCGTGTGCGCCACCTCAAAAGAGTTACCAGCAGTCGTAGTACAGAATAGCCACTGAGTCAAAGTTTTCTTGCTGCAGTTAAACTCCACCATCCCCTTTGTTATATTGATCCATATGTAGCTAGTTCTGATGTAAGTCTTGTTGGGTACATTTGTACTCACGTTTGATTAATTTATGTTTTTGCAGAGAGACTTCAGTCTCCATAGTAGTTCCTCGTGGACTTTGATGTTTAGCTTGTTACCTCAGCTACGATCTTGTACCCTTCGGAGGGTCTTGTAGATAGTCAGGCTTCTCAACCTTTTTCATTGGTAGTTGTCTGTACTTAGACATGTTTATGCTTCCGCCTGTGCTTGTTGCTTGTATGACTTGAGTGTTGGGTCATCAGACCCATGTTTGTAATATCTGGCTCTTCGGAGCCTAATGAATAAATACTTTGAGTCATAGAGTTTTGTTCTGATTCCATGTTGTATTTGCACATATCGAGCATATTGTGTGTATGTTATTGAAATGCTTGGTATGTGTGGGATCTGGCAACCTAGTTGTTTATTCTTGGTAGCCTCTCTTATGGGGAAATGTCTCCTTGTGCTTCCACTATGCCATGGTAGCTTGCTATTGCTCCGGAACACTTAGGCTGGCCGGTATGTGTCCTTCTTCATTCCTGTGTCTGTCCCTTCGGGGAAATGTCACGCGTTGTTCCTTTAAGTTCTTGTAGCTTGCTACGACTTGGGTTCATATGTTGATGACCGACACGTTCATTGCTGGGTCATGTATGCATGTCCCTGTAAGTTAGTACCACCTTGGGTTTATGACTAGACATGTCAGCCCGGGTTCTTTGTCATATGGATGCTAGCGGCACTATCATATACGTGAGACAAAAGGCGCAAATGGTCCCGGGCCAGGTAAGGTGGCACCTGTGGTAATACCGTGTGTGAGGCCGCAAAGTGATATGATGTGTTACATACTAGATCGGTGTGACCTAGGATCGGGGTCCTGACACCTCCGTTTCAAAAAAACGAGAAATTCAATTTTAATTATTTTGTATGTACACTTTGCTCTCTTCCAATAATTTTGGGCACTTGTATTCGGCCAAAGTCAGTGTGCCACCGTATCTCGTACTACTCCCGTCGTCTAGGTGTATAAGTCACGTTAAAAGGTGCAGCGAGACCAAGGTGCAAGCAGATTTGAGGAGAAGGAGAAACTTGACCGGTCCTTCCTCCAATCAAAGCCCTGATTTCTCTCTCTAAATGCAACAATTAATCACAACAATTAAGAGATGATGTTTTAGCTACCATGTAGGGCCACGTATTAACTCACATGCAAGTCGGCCTCGATTCCTTGACTAATCAACGCGTAGTTGCACTCCATGCATTGGGTTTTTGGGGAGAGATAACAAGGCAGAGTAAGTAACGCTCACTAGAAACAAGGCTAGGAGGGGATTGAGATGCAAAGTTAATGGACGACGCCTAAACATTTTGGGAATATCTAATATTCGTAAGATGGCTTAACACCTAGACGGAGGGAATATTACCTCACTCCAACTTTTTACGCCAGGTCAAATATTTTTTTGTCAAAGTTTGACAATTTTTTTAACTACTCACCACTTTCCGGTTAATAGGGCATACATTTTAAATCTCATCAACCAAGGCTGATGATGAATGGAGAAATGTAGTACTCCATCTCGTAGTTTAAAAAATTACTCAAACTTTATTCTACGTTAATTACAATATATTCATGGACGACCACTAATTGAGTAGGAATGGTTACATGCACTGGTTGGTTTCTTTTAATCCTTGCATGCATCAATTTAATGCACCTTGGAATGGGAACACATTTATTTTCTAGCACATCTCTTTATTTCGTCAATGACATTTTGATACAGGGAAGCACATTCACCAATTCTTTGCTAGGAGAGCCAGACCAATGAAAACAAGAACCATAATTAGACATTTTTTAAAAGATATTCAATTTCCATAACTGCTCCCACTAATTGTATTAATATCTTGTCTATGTCTTCATTGTTGATCTGTGGCTTCTCGAGCTTGCACACTTCTTTATTCTTTGATTCTAAAGAACTAGACGTTGCTTCACATCTAATATCATCTCTAGTCTCATCTCTACCGTCTATTCTAGCAAGGAGTTCACGAACATCTACCAAATTTCATGTTATCAATAGATCGATGTATTGTTCTTCCCAAAACCAAAACTTGCATCCATCCTACGCACAAGTTTGATTTTAAGCTGCCGAACATGCGCCGAATAAGGAAGCACAGCCAAATCAAAAGAACTACTATGCACCTTATCTTTTTCGCACTTGATAAACACCCATCCAGGATGTGGCGTGGTCGAAACATGGCGCAGGACCTGCCGTGAGCAGCCATCGCACTTTATGAGCGGCAACGATGAACTGACTAGCCACTGGGCCAGGGTCGAGCCCGGACGGTGGCCGGCCGTGTCTTTGCTGGCAATCCGCCAACGGGATAGATCTGAGCGGCTAGAGGTGGATTCAGTACCTGCACGCGACGTGGAGGCATTGCCATTGTTGTGTGACCCGGTACCCGGACATTCCATGGCAAGGAGAAGTATCAGGCGGGCGGAATGCTCCAAATCCAGCAGCCGCATGCGTCAAATCCCGCGGCCGCAGATATGGCGGCTGACCGCCGGCGTCGGGATGAGAGGCACAGATCCGACCATTGTGCTGTGGTCGGCTGGGCTATAGTGTGAGGCTTCGACGGACGTGCGTGTACCTCTTCTCTTCTTGTACGTACTCCATTTATCTCACGTCCTGTGGCTTCCCACTCCCACGATATTCCTATTCTATGAACCTGTGTGCGCGTGTATGTGTTAGAGAGAGCGACACATCGACCTACTCTTACAGAGAGATGGTGTGTAGTACTACAATTTAGCCGCGAGAGTCGGTGCATCCTCTCGTTTCTGGGCATCTGGTCGGGATAGCTGCCACGACCGCTCCTGGCCAGCCTGGCCCACTAAAAGCCCCTCCATCGCTCGCACGTGCTTCCCGCCCGAAACTGTTAGCGCCGCTCCAGAGAATCAGTGCCGCATTCATGCCCGGGTAGAGCGGACGTGACCTCTCACTAGCGCATGCATTGAAGGGAGAAGTGGATTCAAGAGTGATGGTTGCTTTGTCTGTCCAACTTTTGCGGCCGGGTCTATGTGATTTGATGGCTCATTGGTCATTACCGTCAGATCATTTTGCGCAGTTTCACAAAAATCAAGCTGAGCATCCCTGTGGCAAAGAAATTAAAGAAGTGTGATTATAATAAGACTAGTGGGACTAGTTGATGAGACATAAACTCATCACAAATACAGTAGAAGCCAGTAGAGGTATGTGTGGGGCAAAGAAGTAGAGAAATATCCACATGGAGTGATGTGGGCAGCTAGGGCAGTGGTGCAAGCCGGCTGTAAAGGAAGTTGTACCTGAGGGATGTCGGGATGTAGCTAGCTTAGAGGAGGGTGGCAGGAGGCAACAACTGCCCATGTCACGGCAATGAGCAAGGGATGAAGGCAACCACATAGGCATTGTGAGAGAGAATGGCGAGGACGCCTGACCGGGACGCGCCGACAGTGGGTTTTCGCCGTTGGTGATGACAATTGCATCTACACAAAGCATCCACCCTTTCCCCTGGTGGACATGATCCGCCCGGATGTTAGAGATGTGGCCACAGTCGTTTTGTGCGAGAGAGTGTGAAGAGGCAACCCCATTAAGAAACCATCTGGCTCGTCCTGGCTATGTATATAGTGGAGCGGTTTCTTTTTCTCTCCATATGAACCTATTTATATTGCGTATGTGCCACTGAAGAAAAAGAACTTTATTTAGGCCCTTCCCAATGCTCCACCTTGTACAGGTGCTAAGCTTGCCATGTAGGCAAAAAATCTGATGTGGCAAGACAATTAAGAGGAGAGAGATGAGTTTGGTGACCCCAGGAAGAACCAATGCCAAGCACGCAAACCTAGGCCAAACATTTAAATGAAGTAAGCTCACCAATGCATGAAAGAGTTTAGGAGCTAAGTCATTAAATGAAGGGAGCTTCGCAACTACAACTTAAGGATCTATGCATTGGGGACTATGGTTTCTAAACTATTTAATGTTCTTAGCACCTCATCCAAGCAACTATCCATCGAAAGAGGTTTTATAAATGATGCAGCATCACATGCGTGGTTCCCGACCCTCCATTAAGTGAGTAACTACTACTAGACGCGTAAATTATCACCTGTGTTGCATCATCGTACAGAAATGAGCTCCGCCATGTCACGTGTGTGGTTGGGGAAGATGCAAAAGACACAAAGAGTGCTACTAGTACTACATGCGTAGGTGTGTGCACCTCTTCTCTTCAAGCATGGTTATTAAAAGTACAGCCCACTACTCTACCACGCGGTTATTATATGGGCAAAGAATATAGGCAGTAATAATGACTAATAAGCTGTCAAATCACGAGGCCCACCTTTCTCTATGTTTTGAAGGAAATATGCCCTAAAGGCAATAATAAAGTTGTTATTTATATTTCCTTATTTCATGGTGAATGTTTATTATTCATGCTAGAATTGTATTAACCGGAAACTTAGTACATGTCTGAATACATAGACAAACAGAGAGTAAGTAGTATGCCTCTACTTGACTAGCTCGTTAATCAAAGATGGTTAAGTTTCTGACCATAGACATGAGTTGTCATTTGATAAACAGGATCACATCATTAGAGAATGATGTGATTGACATGACCCATCTGTTAGCTTAGCACTATGATCGTTTAGTTTATTGCTATTGCTTTCTCCATAACTTATACATGTTCCTATGACTATGAGATTATGCAACTCCCGAATATCGGAGGAACACTTAGTGTGCTATCAAACATCACAACGTAATTGGGTGATTATAAAGATGCTCTACAGGTATCTCCGATGGTGTTTGTTGAGTTGGCATAGATCGATATTAGGATTTGTCACTCCGATTGTCGGAGAGGTATCTCTGGGCCCTCTCGGTAATGCACATCACTATGAGCCTTGCAAGCAATGTGACTAATGAGTTAGTCACGGGATGATGCATTACGGAACGAGTAAAGAGACTTGCCGGTAACGAGATTGAACTAGGTATGATGATACCGACGATCGAATCTCGGGCAAGTAATGATGAGAGACGAAGGAGATTATGCGTCAAGTACATGAGCTGCTCGACAAAGGTTATATGTGCGAATCTCTTAGTCCTTGTGTTGTTCCTATAATACTAGTGCCTAAAAAGGATGGTATGTCGCGTATGTGTGTTGATTGTAGAGGCATTAATAATATTACTATTCATTATCGTCATCCTATTCCTAGGCTAGATGATATGCTTGATGAATTGAGTGGCTCTGCTATATTCTCCAAGTTGATTTGCGTAGTGGAGACCATCAAATTCGTATGAAATTGGGAGATGAATGGAAAACAACATTTAAAACTAAGTTTGGATTATATGAGTGGTTAGTCATGCCTTTTGGGTTAACTAATGCACCTAGTGCTTTCATGAGACTAATAAACGAAGTTTTACGTGCTTTCATTGGACGATTTGTGGTAGTCTATTTTGATGATATACTAATTCATAGCAAATGTTTGGAAGAACATTTGGAACATTTACGTGTTGTTTTTATTTCTCTATGGGGTGCACGTTTGTTTGGTGACCTTGGGAAGTGCACCTTCTGCATCGACCGAGTACCTTTTCATGGATATGTTGTTACTGCACAGGGAATTGAAGTTGATAAAGCCAAGATTGAAGCTATTGAGAGTTGGCCGCAGCCCAAAATAGTCACACAAGTGAGGAGTTTTCTTGGCCTCGCTGGATTCTATAGGCGTTTTGTGAGAGATTTCAGCACCATTGCTACACCTCTCAACGAGCTTACAAAGAAGGATGTGCCTTTAGTTTGGGGTACCGCACATGAAGAAGCCTTCATGGTATTGAAATATAAGTTGACACATGCTCCTTTACTCCAACTTCCTGATTTTAATAAGACTTATGAGCTTGAATGTGATGCTAGTGGAATTGGATTAGGAGGTGTGTTATTACAAGATGGCAAACCTGTTGCATACTTTTCTGAAAAACTGAGTGGGCCTAGTCTAAATTATTCTACTTATGATAAAGAATTATATGCTCTTGTTAGGACCTTACAAACATGGCAACATTATTTATGGCCCAAGGAATTTGTTATACATTTTAATCATGAATCTTTGAAACACATTAAAAGTCAAGCAAAACTGAACCGTAGACATGCTAAATGGGTTGATTTCATTGACTTACCCTTATGTCATTAAACACAAGAAGGGTAAAGAAAATGTTATTGCTGATCCATTGTCTCATCGTTATACTATGCTTTCACAACTTGACTTTAAAATATTTGGTTTGGAGCCCATCAAAGATCAATATGTGCATGATGCTGAATTTAAAGATGTATTGCAGAATTGTAAGGAAGGGAGAACTTGGAACAAGTTCGTTCTTAATGATGGATTTGTGTTTCGTGCTAACAAGCTATGCATTCCAGCTAGCTCTGTTCGTCTTTTGTTGTTGCAGGAGGCGCATGGAGGAGGATTAATGGGACACTTTGGTGTCAAGAAGATGGAGGATATACTTGCTACACATTTGTTTTGGCCAAAGATGAGACGGGATGTTGAGCGTTTTGTTGCTTGCTGCACTACATGTCAAAAAGCTAAGTCATGACTCAATCCTCATGGTTTGCATATGCATTTCCCTGTACCTAGTGTTCCTTGGGAGGATATATCTATGGACTTTGTTTTAGGTTTTACATGAACAAAGAAGGGGAGGGATAGCATATTTCTTGTCATGGATAGATTTTCAAAAATGGCACACTTTATACCATGTCATAAAAGCGATGATGTTGTTAATGTTGTTGATTTGTTCTTTCGTGATATTATTCGCTTGCATGGTGTGCCAAATACTATTGTTTCAGATCGTGATACTAAATTTCGTAGCCACTTTTGGAGATGTTTATGGGCTAAGTTGGGGACTAAACTGCTTTTTAGTACTACTTTTCACCCCCAAACTGATGGACAAACTGAAGTAGTCAATAGAACAATGTCTACTATGCTTAGGGCTGTGTTGAAGAATTATAAGAAAATGTGGGAAGAATGCTTGCCTCATATTGAATTTTATTATAATCGTTCATTGCATTCTACTACTAAGATGTGCCCTTTTGAAATTGTGTATGGTTTCCTACCTCGTGCACCTATTGATTTGTTGCTTTTTCCATCTTCGGAGAAGGTTAATTTTGATGCTAAAGAACGTGCTGAATTGATTTTAAAAATGCATGAGTTAACTAAGGAAAACATTGAGCGCATGAATGCTAAATATAAACTTGCTGAAGATAAGGGTAGAAAACATGTTGTGTTTGCACCTGGAGATCTTATTTGGTTACATTTGCGTAAGGATAGGTTTCCAAATTTGTGCAAATCAAAGCTAATGCCACGTGTTGATTGTCCTTTTAAGGTGTTAGAGAAAATAAATGATAATGCATATAAACTTGAGCTGCCTGCAAATTTTGGGGTTAGTCCCACTTTTAACATTGCGGATTTGAAGCCTTATTTGGGTGAGGAAGATGGGCTTTCGTCGAGGACGACTTAATTTCAAGAAGGGGAGGATGATGAGGACATCAATACCATTGTTACACCCACAGCCCCTACTGCTATACGTACTGGACTAATTACTAGAGCTCGCGACCCCAATTGAATTATCAGGTACTTTCGTTTCTTGGTAACGATTCTAATGTTCATGAGAATATGTTGCTGCCTAAATTGGATACATTTGTTTTGCTTACAAATGAAGGGCCTAGCTTGGACAAGAAAGATGAACCTTGGAACAAGTTCAAGCATGGAGATGATGGCATGCGCAAGGGGAACAAGAACAGAGTTACAAGTGATGATTCCAGGACTTTGAAGCCACCATAATGAGTGCATGAAGCCTTGGACGAAATATACAAGATGCCACTTCATAAATTTCATCCATAGGCTATTCTAGGTGCTGTGTCACCTTATTTTTGGGCCAGGCCCATGCAATTTCAAAATACTTGATTATAGGCAGTTTTTAGAGTCTATATGTGTGGGGAAACAAGTGTTAGGGTTGGTTTCGGACCCCTCCTCCAAGGGCCACGAAATTTCCCCTCTCTCCTCCATATGTACAGCCCTTAGGGCATCGTTTAGGCTTTGGATTTTGTTTAGATTAAAAGTTCTCCATAGCTGCAACTTCGCATACTTTGTTTGTGTTCAACGACGAGACCAAGACGTCACAGAACCCCACCTTGATCAATAAAGCTTTCCTCTTATATTCGCAATATCCAGATTGCAATCTTCATTTCTTGTTTTCTTCATTTTCCTGCAGGAAACAGACCTTCGTGCTCAGGTTGATCGTGCTCTGGGGTGGTCAATAACCTCTCGGAGTTGGTTTAGCGATTGCTAAGGAGCAACGTCCTCGCACGTTCGTAGTCGGATCATCAAAGTCGCCTTCCTCCAAAACGATAGCCACCATCTCATCGAAAGTTGGGACACCTTTGCCTCTATCAAGTAACATACCGATGACAAAGGGAACAACATATTTTGTTATGCGGTTTGACCGATAAAGATCTTTGTAGAATATGTAGGAACCAATATGAGCATCTAGGTTCCGCTATTGGTTATTGACCGGAGATGAGTCTCAGTCATGTCTACATAGTTCTCGAACCCGTAGGGTCCGCACACTTAACGTTCGATGACGATGTATTGTGAGTTATGTGATTTGATGTACCGAAGGTTGTTCAGAGTGCCAGATGTGATGACGGACATGACGAGGAGTCTCGAAATGGTCGAGACATGAAGATTGATATATTGGAAGGTTATGTTTGGACACCGGAAAGGTTTCGGATTAGTTCGGGCATTTTCGGGAGTGCCGGGGGGTTACCGGAACCCTCGGGGGGCTTAATGGGCCTACATGGGCTTTAGTGGAAGAGAGGAGGAGGCGGCCAAGAGGTGGGGCGCCCCCCCAAGCCCAATCTAAATTGGGAGGGGTCGGCCCCCCTTTTCCTTTCTCTCCCTCTTCCCTTCCTTCCCCCTCCTAGTTGGACTAGGAAAGGGGGGAACCTACTCCTAGTAGGAGTAGGATTCCCCCCTTGGGGCGTGCCATAGGAGGTCGGCCGGCCCCCTCATCCACTCCTTTATATACGGGGGAGGCGGGCACCCCATAGACACACAAGTTGATCTCTTAGCCGTGTGCGGTGCCCCCCTCCATAGATTTCCACCTCGGTCATATTATCGTAGTGCTTAGGCGAAGCCCTGCGTATGTAACTTCATCATCACCGTCAACGCGCCATCGTGCTGATGAAACTCTCCCTCGACCTCAGCTGGATTTAGAGTCCAAGGGACGTCACCGAGCTGAACGTGTGCAGATCGCGGAGGTGTCGTGCATTCGGTACTTGATCGATTGGATCGCGAAGACGTTCAACTACATCAACCGCATTGCTTAACGCTTCTGCTTTCAGTCTACGAGGGTACGTGGACACACTCTCCCTGCTCGTTGATATGCTTCTCCTAGATAGATCTTGCGTGATCGTAGGCAAATTTTGAAATACTACGTTCCCCAACAGTGGTATCAGAGCCAGTTTATGCGTAGATGTTATATGCACGAGTAGAACACAAAGGAGTTGTGGGCGTGGGTATATACATATTGGTAGCTGTCACTAGTTGTTTCTTGATTCGGCGGTATTGTTGGATGAAGCGGCCCAGACCGACATTACAAGACCGCGTTCATGAGACTAGTTCTACCAACGTGCTTTGCACACAGGTGGCTGGCGGGTGTCAGTTTCTCCAACTTTAGTTGAATCGGATTCAATGAACAGGGTTCTTTCTGAAGATCAAAAAGCAATCACTATACCGCGTTGTGGTTTTTGATGTGTAAGTAAGAACGGTTCTTGCTAAGCCCGTAGCAGCCACGTAAAACTTGCAACAACAAAGTAGAGGACATCTAACTTGTTTTTGCAGGGCATGTTGTGATGTGATATGGTCAAGACGTGATTATATAAATTATTGTATGAGATGATAATGTTTTGTAACACAGTTATCGGCAACTGGCAGGAGCCATATGGTTGTCGCTTTATTGTATGAAAAGTAATTGCTTTACTTTATCACTAAGCGGTAGCAATAGTCGTAGAAGCAATAGGTGGCGATACGACAACGATGCTATGATGGATATCAAGGTGTCAAGCCGGTGACGATGGTGATCATGACGTTGCTTTGGAGATGGAGATCAAAGGCACAAGATGATGATGGCCATATCATATCACTTATATTGATTGCATGTAATGTTTATCCTTTATACATCTTATTTTTCTTAGTACGGCGGTTGCATTATAAGATGATCTCTCACTAAAATTTCAAGGTATAAGTGTTCTCCCTGAGTATGCACCGTTGCTACAGTTCATCGTGCCGAGACACCATGTGATGATCGGGTGTGATAAGCTCCACGTTCACATACGATGGGTGGAAGCCAGTTTTGCACAAGCAGAATACTCGGGTTAAACTTGACGAGACTAGCATATGCAGATATGGGCTCAGAACACACTAAGACCGAAAGGTCGAGCGTGAATCATATAGTAGATATGATCAACATAGTGATGTTCACCATTGAAAACTACTCCATCTCACGTGATGATCGGACATGGTTAAGTTGATATGGATCACGTGATCACTTAGATGATTGGAGGGATATCTACCTAAGTGGGAGTTCTTAAGTAATATGATTAATTGAACTTTAATTTATCATGAACTTAGTACCTGATAGTATTTTGCATGTCTATGTTATTGTAGATAAATGGTCCGTGATGTTGTTCCGTTGAATTTTAATGCATTCCTAGAGAAAGCTATGTTGAAAGATGATGGTAGCAACTGTTGGGATCTACGGTAGGGTGCGTCGACTACAAATTAAAATTTCCTACGTGCAGAACAACCAAGAACATGCTACGGGAGATGGATCAGAGTTCGTTACCACTAGACGCGCAGTGGCATGCAGCGGAAGAAGAGTTGGGGCAGCGCGTCCGCGTGGATCATCTCCTCCTCGTCCGATCTCCCTCGTACAGCCGGTAGTCGGTTCCCACATACAGATTCACCAGAGCGGCACAAGTGCACCGCCTCTAACGGTATCTGCGCGTGCAGGAGGAACGTCGTGTGGCGGACTACTAGGTCCGATCACACAACCGGCGGCGAGTGGAGGTGTCTATTCGCAACACATGCAAACCCTAGTGACAGCGCCGAAGCGATCAACTGCATGAGTGTGCGGCACCTCCACTATGTATAGGCGTCCATCGTAGTCTCAACACTTGAGCCTCGCACGGACCCTAAAGCCCATAAGTCTACTCGGCCATAATCCGAATACAGTTCAGATCACATCCGACTAGTGTCCTCGGATCCGACCTCGTAGGTTCCTTCCCTTAAGCGCGCGACCCCTTAGGTTCAAGTCGGCTTGGTCGCAGTTCGGATCACCTCCGAACTGCATAGTTGGTAGCGGCCTCTAGCAAGGCATGCCGAACACCAAGTAGACTATGAAGCTGGTTAGTGAACCTGTACATCACACTTCCATTCCTTTTGCCACACGATATATGTTGTCGAGCTCAAGGCGAGTTTGTCATCCTTGTGGTAGCCCGACCTCTTTCTCGTTCCAGTGATGTCGACCACAAACCAGATTATCTCATAATCCTTGTCGCATAGCCATGCTTATCCTGGTCGGATCACACGAGGGGCCCAGAGTATATCTCTCCTGATCAGAGGGGCAAATCCCATCTTGATCGATCACATCTCGCAGCATAGGTCTGGACAAGCCTGAAACCTACCTTTGTAACTACCCAGTCACGGAGTAGCGTTTGGTCGGCCCAAAGGAAGTCTGCCACCATCCCGAGTACATGCGTCAGCTCAGGTCTTAGGACATAGAACATATGTTGTACTAGAGACTCACAGATGACATATCGCCGCGTCTCATAGTTGGGTCTGTCCGACTCGGACCTTATCTCGACTCGGATCCGACTACGTCGAATCCGACCAGATCCTTCCAAGTCCATATTATCCGGTTAGCATCCAATGCTCCATGGCTAGTGAGACCAAGCCATCGACCGTGTCATATGCTAGTCTAGTCAGCTCCGCGTCCACACAGCCCTTTCAACTAGGGACCTTTTAGGACAGTCATCATACAATGCATAGTCCCACAAACAAGTCACGTACTTGCTGATACACATCATTGATAATGTCCAAGAACTATCTTTATTCATAAACACATAGGAAATATCATCACACATGATTGCCTCTAGGGCATATCTCCAACAGTCTCCCACTTGCACTAGAGTCAATCAAATAGACATCGAATGCCCATAGCTCAAACGTGCCCCTCATGCTTGGGTTGTGGAAGCGGCTTAGTCAACGGATCCGCAACATTTGCGTCCGTGTGAATTTTGCATAACTCTACATCACCACTCTTTACGATCGTTCGTATCAGGTGATATTTCCGATCTATGTGTCTGACCTTGTGGTGATTCCTCGGCTCCTTGGCTTGTGCGATGGCACCAGAATTATCACAATAAAGGTCCAACGGTTTTACCGAGGCTGGAAAAATACCAAGATCATCCAAAAAGTTCCGGATCCAAACACCTTCCTTTGCAGCTTCACAAGCCGCAATGTATTCGGCTTCTGTAGTAGAATCGGCCATCGTATCTTGCTTGGAACTCATCCAGCTCACTGCTCCTCCGTTCATGACGTACACGAATCCGGACTATGATCGACAATCATCTCTGTCGGTTTGGAAACTAGCATTGGCGTAACCCCTTACGACGAGCTCTTCCTCACCTCCATAAACTAGGAACATCTCTGTAGTCCTTTTCAGGTACTTCAAAATAGTCTTTACCGCTGCCCAGTGACTCTCACCTGGGTTGGCCTGGTATCTACTTGTTAGGCTTAATGCAAAAGCAACATCGGGCCGCATATATATCATGGCATACATGATGGATCCAATTGCCGAGGCATATGGAATCCTACTCATCCTGCTTCGCTCATCAGATGTCGAAGGACTCTGAGTCTCGCTTAGCCTTATACCATGTGAGAGTGGCAAGAACCCTTTCTTTGCCTCACTCATGTTGAACAGCTTCAACACATTATCTATGTACGTGCTCTGGCTTAAGCCAAGCAGCCTCCTTGATCTATCTCTATAGATCTTAATGCCTAAAATGTACATTGCCTCACCAAGGTCCTTCATCGAAAACTTGCCATTCAATGACTCCTTGACCGAGTTCAGCATCGAAATATCATTTCCGATCAGTAGTATGTTATCCACATACAAGATCAAAAACACTATCGAGCTCCCACTTAACTTCTTGTATAAAAAAGAGTCCTCTTCGCTTTTGATGAAGCCGAAACCAGTGACGACCTCATCAAAACGAATGTTCCAGATCCGAGATGATTGCCTCAACCCATAAATGGATCTCTTGAGCTTGCATACTGTGGGAGTCCTGGATTAGGGGGTCTCCGGACAGCCGGACTATCTCCATTGGCCGGACTGTTAGACTATGAAGATACAAGATTGAAGACTTCGTCTCGTGTCCGGATGGGACTGTACTTGGCGTGGAAGGCAAGCTAGGCAATACAGATATGGATATCTCCTCCTTTGTAACCGACCTTGTGTAACCCTAACCCTCTCTGGTGTCTATATAAACCGGAAGGTTTTAGTCCATAGGACAACAACTACAACAGACAATCATACCATAGGTTAGCTTCTAGGGTTTAGCCTCTCTGATCTCGTGGTAGATCTACTCTTGTACTACCCATATCATCAATATTAATCAAGCAGGACATAGGGTTTTACCTCCATCAAGAGGGCCCGAAACTGGGTAAAACATTGTGTCCCCTGCCTCCTGTTACCATCCGGCCTAGACGCACAGTTCGGGACCCCCTACCCAAGATCCGCCGGTTTTGACACCGACATTGGTGCTTTCATTGAGAGTTCCTCTGTGTCATCACTTTTAGGCCCGATGGCTTCTCCGATCATCAACAACGATGCGGTCCAGGGTGAGACCTTTCTCCCCGGACAGATCTTTGTGTTCGGCGGCTTTGCACTACGGGCCAATTCGCTTGACCATCTAGAGCAGATTGAAAGCTACGCCCCTGGCCATCAGGTCAGATTTGGAAGTTTGAACTACACGGCTGACATCCGCGGAGACTTGATCTTCTACGGATTCGAGCCACAGCCGAGCACGCCGCACTGTCACGATGGGTATGACCTAGCTCTGCCACTAAACAGTGCCCTGGAGGCCGCGCCCACACCAGCTCCGACCCTTAGCTCGGAGCCAACTGCGCCGATCGAGGATGGGTGGCTAGACAGCGCCTCGGGGGTTGCAGTCTCAACGGCGATCGAGCCAAACACCAGCCTCATCCTCTGTGAAGCCCGTGACTCCAAAGTGCCGGACTCTTTTCTGGACTCCGAGCCTTCCGCGCCCCTGCCAATCGAATCCGATTGGGCGCCGATAATGAAATTCACCACTGCAGATATCTTTCAGCACTCGCCCTTCGGCGACATTCTGAATTCACTAAGGTCTCTCTCTTTGTTAGGAGAGGCCTGGTCGGATTATGGCCAACAGGATTGGGATACGGATGATGAAGAAATTCGACGCCCACCCACCGCCCACTTCTTAGCCACTGTCGATGATTTAACCGACATGCTCAACTTCGACTCCGAAGACATCGATGGTATGGATGACGATGTAGGAGACGAACATGAACCAGCGCCTATAGGGCACTGGAAAGCCACCTCATCATGTGATATATACATGGTGGATACACCCAAAGAAGGCAATGGCGACGAGATAGCGGAGGATGACCCCTCCAAGAAGCAACCCAAGCGCCGACGTCAGTGGTGCCGCTCTAAGTCCCGCCAAAGCAAAAGTGGTGATACCGGCATAGGAGATAATAACACTCCGGATAGTGCCGAAGACAACAACAACCCCCTCCAGCAAGATTTAGAGCAGGAGGATGGAGGAGCCAACCCTCCTGAGAGAGCGGCAGACGGAGAGGAGGATGATGATACTTACATGCCCCCCTCCGAAGACGAGGCAAGCCTCGGCGACGACGAATTCGCCGTGCCAGAGGATCCAGTCGAACAAGAGCGCTTCAAGCGTCGGCTTATGGCCATGGCAAATAGCCTGAAGAAAAAGCAGTAGCAGCTTCAAGCTGATTAAGACCTGCTAGCTGACAGATGGACTGAAGTCCTCGCTGCCGAGGAATATAAACTCGAGCACCCCTCCAAGAGTTACCCAAAGTGCAGGTTGCTACCCCGACTGGAGGAAGAAGCGTATGATGCGGCTGATTGGCCACCTCGTGGCCGTGATAGAGAGGCATTCCAGCCAAAATCTCGGCCCACACCCCGACGCCATTCAAATAAAAAGGCATGGGGAAACACGCCAGACCTGCGAGACGTATTGGAGGACAAAGCAAAGCATGCAAGATCGATCTACGGATCACGAGGGCGCGCCACTATGCGAGACGATAAACGTCACGCTGGACACAGTAAAAGTAAATCCGGCCGGGCCGAACACAGCGGGCAAGACCCATTCGAGCTACGTCGCGATATAGCCCAATACAGAGGTGCCACACACCCTCTATGCTTCACAGACGAAGTAATGGATCATCAAATCCCAGAAGGTTTCAAACCTGTAAATATTGAATCATATGACGGCACTACAGACCCTGCGGTATGGATCGAGGATTTCCTCCTCCACATCCACATGGCCCGCGGTGATGACTTACACACCATCAAATACCTCCCACTAAAGCTCAAAGAACCAGCGCGGCATTGGCTTAACAGCTTGCCAGCAGATTCCATTAGCTATTGGGAAGATCTGGAAGCCGCATTCCTCGACAACTTTCAGGGCACTTATGTGCGACCGCCAGATGCCGATGACTTGAGCCACATAATTCAGCAGCCAGAAGAGTCGGCCAGACAATTCTGGACTCGGTTCCTTACAAAGAAAAATCAAATCGTCGACTGTCCAGATGCAGAGGCCTTAGCGGCTTTCAAACACAACATCAGTGACGAGTGGCTATCCCGGCACCTTGGTCAGGAAAAGCCAAAATCTATGGCAGCCCTCACGACACTCATGACCCGCTTTTGTGCGGGAGAAGAGAGCTGGCTGGCTCGCAGCAATAACATGTCAAAAAACCATGGTACTTTGGATACCAAGGACGACAATAACAGTTCACGTCGCAACAAACATAAGTGCCGTATTAACAGTGATAATACTGAAGACACGGCAGTCAATGCCGGATTCAAAGGCTCTAAACACGGTTAGCGGAAAAAGCCATTTACACAAAGTACGCCGGGCCCGTCCAGTTTGGACCGCATACTCGATTGCTCGTGTCAAATACACGGCACCCCCGACAAGCCAGCCAACCATGCCAATAGGTATTGTTGGGTATTCAAGCAGGCCGGCAAGTTAATTGCCGAAAACAAAGATAAGGGGCCACGTAGCGATGACGAGGAAGAGACCCGGCAGCTGAACAACCAGAGGACAGAAGAGGTTCCCCCCACAAGTGCGGACGGTGAACATGATATACGCAACCCACATCCCCAAGAGGGAGTGGAAGCGTGCGCTAAGGGACGTATATGCGTTGGAGCCAGTCGCCCCAAAGTTCAACCCATGGTCCTCCTATCTGATCACCTTCGATCGCAGGGACCACCCCACTAGTACCCGTCATGGCGGATTCGCCGCACTGGTCCTAGACCCAATCATTAACGGATTTCACCTCACTCGAGTCCTTATGGATGGCGGCAGCAGCCTGAACCTGCTTTATCAGGACACAATGCGCAAAATGGGTATAGACCCCTCAAGGATCAAACCCACAAAAACGACCTTTAAAGGCGTCATTCCAGGTGTAGAGGCCCATAGCACAGGCTCAATTACACTGGAAGTGGTCTTCGGATCCTCGGATAACTTCCGAAGCGAAGAGTTAATCTTCGATATAGTCCCGTTCCGCAGTGGTTATGATGCACTGCTCGGGCGAACCGCATTTGCTAGATTTAATGCGGTACCACATTATGCATACCTCAAGCTCAAGATGCCAGGACCTCGCGGGGTTATTACTATCGATGGAAACACAGAGCGCTCTCTCCGAACAGAGGAGCACACTGCGGCCCTCGCGGCGGAAGCGCAAAGCAGCCTCTCAAGGCAATCTACCATTTCGGCGTTTCAAAACCCGGACACCTCCAAGCGCGCTCAGAGTAATCGGCAATTAGACCGCCTGGCGCGATCTGAGCTCGCGTAGCAATGCGGCCCCCACCCCAGTCCCAACCAAACGGAGAAATTCGTGCCACGCGTACATAATTATGCATTAAAAATACCATGGGCGCAGGTGGGGAGGGGTGCACAACTGCGGCACACCCCAAGACGCGGCTTAAACCGCACTAGGGGCTTCCCGCTTTGTTATTTTTTTTCTCTTTTTCAGGACATTAATCTCTGGAAACCCTGTCCGGTAGCACTATTGCCGAACACATAATGCAGCAACCAAGGAGCCAGAAAGCTACGTCACACCACGGAATTCCCAGGTGGATTACAGTAATGAGCGAAATATTTAATTTAGTACTATTCCTCAGCCTGCCCTTGGAATGGACACAGTCCTACTCTTTGCTTATCGCACTATCTGTATCATTCTGCTTTAACGCACATTTTTGAATAAACAACGCATAGCACTGCGCCTATTATTGCATTCTTGTTATATATATGTGCTCATTTATGACGCCTTGCAACCGTACACTTCGGTACGGCCGATACACCAGGGGCTTAAGTACCCACAATATGGTGTGAGAAGTCCGAACACTTTCACAAAGTGCGGCACCCCAAACTTATAGCATTATATGCATCAGCTCCGAATCATGTCTTTGGTCAAATGTTGGGTTTTCCCGGCTCCTATGTTTTGGTACCTTACGTTCCGCTCTATCGGCTAAGGTAGCGCTAGGAGAACTACTGCGATTGTGCCCCGGTTCTGCCGGGCTGAGCACCTCAGTAGAGAAAGCTAAAACTGACTGTCACGATAAGGCGAGAGACTGGTCGCCGTTCGGCGAGGTTTTCGAGTCCCTGAAGACTTATGCCGCTTAGGGCGAGGGGCCGGCCCTGTCCGGATTAAAGGCGTGTATCGCGCCCCGGTCCAAATACCAGGGGCTTCGCCAAAATTTAAAATTATAGAATTCTATGGCTAAGTGAGAGTGATAAAGCATTATTAGTCTGGTTGCCTTGTTCGCTGTGCTGAGCACCTCCCTCGAAGGACCCAAACATGGGAACAAGAGTGCTCAGGTTTATCCCGAACACCCAAGCACTCATGGCATGGGGGCAGAAGCCGAGGACTAGCCATCTCTTAGATTGGATAAACGGCCAAACAGAAGGCAATATTTTAAATTCAAATAAGCGTTGCATAGCGCATATGAAACAAGTTTTCATAAATACAGGATAAAACGAGCAAGTCTTGCTCAAATATTACATCTTTTGAACACTCATCCGCTATAAGACGGGCACCCGGCAGAACACCCTCGTAGTACATCTCGGGGTGGCGGTGCTCCTTGCCCTCCGGCGGCCCTTCCTTGATCATCTTCACGGCGTCAAGCTTGACCCTCTGCAATTTCACACGGGCGAAAGCCCGGCGTGCAGCTTCAATGCAGACGGATCGCTTGACGACCTCAAGCCGCGGGCAGGCATCCACAAGCCGCCTCACCAGGTCGAAGAAGCTGTTCGGAAGGGCGTCGCCAGGCCACAGCCGGACTATAAAGCCCTTCATGGCCTGTTCGGACGCCTTATGTAGCTCGACCATCTGCTTCAGCTGGTCGCTCATGGGCACTAGGTGTTCGGCCTCAGTATACTGAGACCAGAACAGCTTCTCCGTTGAGCTTCCATCCTCGGCCTGGTAAAATTGTGTGGCATCGGACATGCTGCGGGGCAAATCTGCGAATGCTCCTAAAGAGCTCCGGATTCGGGTAAGTAATCGGTAATTTACTTTTACATGCTTGCTTTTCATATAGAAAGCCTTACCCGCCACTATCTTCTTCATTGTGTCGATCTCCTGGAGGGCCTTTTGGGCTTCGGCCTTGGCACTTTTTGCGCTCTCAAGGGCCGCGGCAAGCTCAGACTCTCGCGTCTTTGAGTCAAGCTCCAATGCCTCGTGCTTCGCCACGAGAGCCTGGAGCTCTCGCTGCACCTCGCCCACCCAAGACTCGTGTTTCTCTCGCTCGGTGCGCTCCTTGGCCGCTTTATCTTCGGCCTCGGACAGCGCTTGCCTTAGGGTCGCCACTTCAGTCGTGGCCCCTGGAAAATTCATGATAATCCTATCATTTTGCAATTGCATTATTTTTATACATATACATAGACTAGGTGCTACTTACCTTTATTCTCCTCGAGCTGCCTCTTGGTAAGGCCGAGCTCGTCCTGGGACCCTTTAAGGTCCTGCTTCAGTACGACGACCTCCGCAGTCAGTGCGGCGGACGCCAGCAGCGAAGCCTGCATGTGCATATTGACATACTTCTATTAGACTCCTGCGATAGTGTTTGATCCTCTATTCTGCTTTTCTTTGTGAACACCGAACAGAGCATCAGGGGCTACTGTCTATGCGATAATATTTTTCCTATACTTGAAACACTTACCTCAAAGCCTGTTAGAAGGCTGGCATAGGCTTCAGTCAATCCGCTCTTAGCGGACTGAACCTTCTGGATCACCGCACTCATAATAGTGAGGTGCTCCTCATCGATGGAAGCGGTGCGAAGCGCTTCCAGCAGATTGTTCGGCGCCTCTGGATGGACAGAGGTCGCCGGTGCAGGCATCTCACCCCTCTTAGAAGGAGGCCGCCTACCCGAGCCCGGAACCACTGGAGGTTCCGGCGCAGTGTCCGGCTGAGGGCCGAGCTCGGAGCCCTCAGGGGCTTTGTCCCCTCTGCTCCCAGAGTCCGGAAGGCCGCCTTGAGGCACCTCCGGGACGGTCTCCCCTCGACCCGGTGCTTTGTGAGACAGCACCTCGGCGTCGTCCGCAAGATGAGGGGAGGTGGCGGTCGGGACTGGATCGCTATCCATATCCGACGAGCCCAGGGAGTCTTCCGATGATACATCGATATTGGCTCGGGGCGGCCTGCATAATCATGTTCGGCGTTAGGGAAAGCAGTGTGGCGAAGGAATACTATGACTTACTCTGGTATCCGAATACTTACAACTTCCCCAGGGGCTTGGCCCTGGGCAGCCACTCATCTTCGCTATCGGCGGCGGTGGCGGAGTGGTCCGTAGGGAGGGTCCGCCCTTTCTTGGACACTCCGGCCTCCCCAGTTGGGGCGGCCTTCCTTTTCTTGTCTCCCCCATCTGGAGGGGGAGCATCCTCCTCGTCTTTGGGGGAGGATTGCGCCGTAGAGTCCTCGGACAGTAAGTCCGGTGACGCCTGGCGTCGGGAACTCTTTCGGGTTCCCTTGGCCTTCTTGGTCTTCTCCGGCACCGTATAGGGAGCCAGAGTCAGCATCTTCGTCAGAAGAGCGTTCGCTGGGCCTTCGGGCAAAGGAGCCGGGCAGTCGACCTGTCCGGCCATCTCCTGCCAATCCTGTCAAAGGTACGGGAGTTTAGATCCCGCATGGAGCTAAGTTATGAAAAACATCTATCCTGTAAGAGGTAAAAGCAGCTTACCGCGCTGGCTTGGCGCTTCGAGTTGAATCCATGATCCTTAGTAGTAGGAGGGGGACGTCGGCGCTCTTGAACAGCACCCTCCAGGCATCTTCGTGAGTTGTGTCGAAGAGCCTATTCAGAGTTTGGTGCTGCGACGGGTCAAACTCCCACAAGTTGAAGGCCCATTGCTGGCACGGGAGGATCCGGCGGATGAGCATAACTTGGACTACGTTGACAAGTTTGAGCTTCTTGTTCACCATGCTTTGAATGCATGTTTGGAGTCCGTTCAGCTCTCCTGGACTACCCCATGACAGTCCCTTCTCTTGCCAGGAGGTGAGCCGTGTGGGGAAGCCAGATCGGAACTCAGGGCCACTACCCATGTAGGGTCACGCGGCTCGGTGATATAGAACCACCCCGATTGCCACCCCTTTATTGTCTCCACAAAGGAGCCCTCGAGCCATGTGACGTTGGGCATCTTGCCCACCATGGCGCCTCCGCACTCCGCCTGGCAGCCGCCCACGACCTTCGGCTTGACATTGAAAGTCTTCAGCCATAAGCCGAAGTGGGGCTTGATGCGGAGGAAGGCCTCGCACACGATGATAAACGCCAAGATGTTGAGGATGAAGTTCGGGGCCAGATCGTGGAAATCCAGGCCGTAGTAGAACATGAGTCCCCAGACAAATGGGTGGAGAGGAAATCCTAGTCCACTTAGGAAATGGGTGAGGAACACCACCCTCTCATGGGGCCTGTGGGTGGGGATGAGCTGCCCCTCATCTGGGAGTCGGTGCGCGATGTCGTCGGGCAGGTATCCGGCTCTCCTCAGCTTCTTGATGTCTCCCTCCGTGACGAAGGAGACCATCCACTTGCCTCCCGCTCCGGACATGGCTGGAGAAGGTTGAGGTGGGGAATGCGGACTTGGGCGCTGGAGCTCGAGTGCGCGAAAACGGATAAGCAAAGGAGGAAGAAGGCGTGGATGAAAAGGTGAATCCTTATCCCTTTATATGGGCGGCCGAAACTAAGCGTCCCCACTAGCCTGGTAAAACTCGCTTGTCCCCCAAGCGCCGTAATTGATGGCGCGGTTTGGTTACCCACACCCGTATTGATGAGAATCCCGTAATCAGGGGACACGATCTCTGCTTTGACAAGACGTGTCAAAAAACTGCCTCTCGTTATGTGCGGGGCCAGTTAAAGGAAACGGTTCGAATAATCACCGGGCCATGACGTAATGTCATGTTGCCAGAATAAGTCAGCAAATCGGATTTGTGAAATATTATTCTCTCTACGGTGGTATGTGGAACTTATTTTGCAGGGTCGGACACTATCCTTATATTCAAAATTCTTCCGTGGTGTATTCGGAGGAGGAACCTGCCTTGCAATGCCGAAGACAATACTGCGCGCCGAACTCATCGTCATTGAAAGCTTGGTTCAGGGGCTACTATGGGAGTCCTGGATTAGGGGGGTCTCTGGACAGCTGGACTATCTCCATTGGCCGAACTGTTAGACTATGAAGATACAAGATTGAAGACTTCGTCTCATGTCCGGATGGGACTCTACTTGGCGTGGAAGGCAAGCTAGGCAATACGGATATGGATATCTCCTCCTTTGTAACCGAACTTGTGTAACCCTAACCCTCTCCGATGTCTATATAAACTGGAGGGTTTTAGTCCGCAGGACAACAACTACAATAGACAATCATACCATAGGCTAGCTTCTAGGGTTTAGCCTCTCTGATCTCGTGGTAGATCTACTCTTGTACTACCCATATCATCAATATTAATCAAGCAGGACATAGGGTTTTACCTCCATCAAGAGGGCCCGAACCTGAATAAAACATCTACAAGGCCAGTGAGGATGCTACGACGTTGGCCTTCCTCAACCCGCTAGAAGCCTTGGATGCCTTTGCTGAGAAGCACCTCGACCTCGCCACAAAAGCCGCCGCTCCTTGGCCGCCGGTCGGTGGCCCGGCGCACTAAGTTGAGGAGGAGGAGGTCGTACGTTCGTGGATCCATCTTTCTTCTTGCCTTCTGTAACCACCACTACGATCGCATCATCGTGGCCTTAATTCTTATTGTGTTGTTGCATTCTCGTTGCAGTCAATACCGACATGTGCGATCCCTTTGCTTAATTATATGCATCATTGTAACTAGTACTCAATCCGTCAATTTATAAGTTGTGCTTACCTTTTCCATCAACTTCGTGCAACACGCGGGCATCTTGCTAGAAACACTACTCCCTTCGTCTAGGTGAATAAGTCATCTTAGATTGTGTGTATGTCATGTGGGGCCTTAGTGTAGCTTGCCTAAGGTGTGGCTTGAACCAAACACTCACCTAAGTTAATCAAACTTGCCTAACCTTACATTCCACGAGATTTTGCCACATGTTAGAATCCAGAAAGCTCCACATGTAGAAGCATAATGCACAAACCACCAGAATCTCATGCATGCAATGCACGTGTACCTTACTAGTACTAGTTGGTAGGAGTAGTAGTAAGAAACAAATTCCAGTTTTGGCACGAGCTCGTACTGCGGGAGCACCACAAGGCCTGCCGCAGGAGTTACATTTCCCTCTCAGGGCCCACGGGACCGAACTTCAGTGGCTTAGTGCCCGGCCTATGAGTCAATGACATGCAGACCTTAAATGCGGCAGGCCCACATGTCATTCTCATGGTGGTGGCATGGTTTGCGACTCACTTGTTCGAGATGAATCGGCCGGTGGTGGCGTGGCCGTGGTGAGGGTGCCATAGCTGGGCGTCGGGGCGTTACAAGGCGTAGATGGCCACACCGGCGGGTACTACCTGTAGTACATAAGTACTCCAGCTGAGGATTGATGCCCGAGACGAAATGTGTCACAGCCGCTGGATGAAAATTCGATGGTGCAGGAGTACGGATCAGAGCACAACAGCGGAGCAAGCAAACCGCGTCCAATCGGGTGTGTCTGTGGTAGAAAGTTGATGGTCGCCGCAGTTCAGCTGGCCCGCATGTCATGCACACAAAGGCAGAGGAGCGGTGGGGCCGAGAGGGATGACGGGCATGTCAGGGGGATGAGGATCCCCTGACGCGGACAATCCAACCATTCTGTCACTAACATGTGGGACCCATAAGCGTGGGTCCCACCTGTCAGCGAAGGAAAGGAAGGGCAAGGCAGTGATAGCCACGTCAGAGGATCCATGTCCACATCGGGGGACGTCATGCCGTGGGTTGGAGCGGCGTCGTGGGAATCGCGTGTGGGTGTGGCAGTGGTAGAAACAAGAAACGTGATGGTCGCCATGGTTCAACTTCCATGGACAAGCTGTCATGTCTGCTGACACATGTATATC
Organism: Triticum urartu; assembly: GCF_003073215.2. Taxonomy (NCBI): domain Eukaryota; kingdom Viridiplantae; phylum Streptophyta; class Magnoliopsida; order Poales; family Poaceae; genus Triticum; species Triticum urartu. The sequence goes on along the minus strand of NC_053026.1, from coordinate 153,620,154 downwards.
AAAACTAGAGTGTTTATATTTCAAGCATGTGAACAAGTATTATTCTACTACTTTGGATCCATTGCAACGCACAGGCCAACACATTGGTAGTAGTAGTGTCCATCTCTATCTCTAGAGGCCTTCCCTCATTCATCCTTTTCTCTCACAAGATAAACTACTCATACAAATGCATCTTGATGTTCCGTGGAACGCACGAGGATGTTTCCTTGGGGGTCTCTCCAGCGCGGCGTGGCCGTAGTTGCAAGTTGACTCCCCTTGAGATGTCGACGTTGAGGGGCACTCGGATTTCCTCCGATGAGCAGGTAAGATGAGTTTGATCACATAGTAAATGCATTCTAAAGACTATTTCCGTGTCCATTTCCTAATTCTCCCCCTGCCCACTGTTTCACAGGTTAGGCTCGGTGCGAGTGGAGATTGGCTTGCATATGTACGGGAGGGTACCAACATCAATTTGCACAACATTTACAATGGTGAAACCGTTCCCATAGAACCTTTGTCCAACATTGGGATCATCCATGCAATGGGCCACCGCATGAATTGGTACGATGGAACAATGGTGAGATTGAATAAGATAGCACGAACCTTGCACATGGCGGTCAAAGGCGGACCATGATGTCTGTGGCTGATTTGTTGTCGTACGAGTAGGAAGACGCTGTGCTCCTTTCTAACCGCATCTTCGCGGTGACAAACCAGGGGACTTATTTTGTATGGGACACATCCTACGGTATACTCCCTCTCTCCCAGTTTATTTGCTTTGAATCTTTTCGTTTTATAAGTTTCAAATTCAAATTTAGAGCTCCCCATCACATGTAGAGATTACAATGTCCATTAAATCGTTGCGTGCATGTATAGTAAAGAAACAAATCTCGAGTTTGGCACGAGTTCGTGCTGCGGGAGCACCACAAGCCCTGGCGCAGGAGTTACATTTCCCTCTCAGGGCCGTCGGGACTGAGCTTCAGCGCCTTACTACACCTACCTTTGAGTCAATAACATGTGGACCTTATAGGTGACTGGTCCACATGTAATGCTCCCGTAGGCACAGGGGCAGTGGGGCCAAGAGGGGTGAGCCGCAAGTCGGGGGACATGTAGTTTCATGGGTTCGAGTGGCGTCGTGGGAATCGCGGGTGGCTCTGGTAGAAACTTGATGCTCGCTGCATTTTAGGTGGCCCACATGTCATGCACACAAAGGCAGAGGGGCGGTGCGGCCGAGAGGGGTGAGGCGCACGTCGGGGGGCGTGGTGCCGTGGGTTGGAGAGGCGGCATGGGAATCGCGAGATGAAACGTGATGGTCGCCGTAGTTGAACTTCCATGGACAAGCCGTCATGTCTACGGACACATGCACTGCATACCGATCACTGGAAGGAGTAGCAGAGAAAGCTATATATGTGGATAAATAGCTCCTTATAGTCAAGCAGACCCACGCTACTACTCTGTTCCAAAGACATGCACACCATCGAAATAGTCCATCTATATCAATATACACCGAGAAGGAATAATTTTTTTTTTACAAGAGAGGAAATAGTTCATCCATCCATAATGCCCTCCTGTTGGTGCAGCCTTTTCTTCTTCTTCTTCTTCTTCTTCTTCTTCTTGTTCTCATTCTCTGTGGGAGACGGCTTTGCAACAAGCTCTTTAGACCTTGCAGCTATCTCGAAACTCACACGGGCATCGAGGGCAGCATATTTTATCCGCTCGTATGTCAAGGGATAGTTCTCCCATCCAGACGACCTTAATGCCACCGTCTCGCCACCCTTCTGAAGATTTGTACCGAGCACAAAATTTGCTACGTCGAATAGGGATGGTGTCTGTTTATCACAAACTTCTACAGGAATTTTGATTCTGGTTTGTACGTCAGCGATGCTATTCAAATCAAGGTTGTACGGCTCCAGCTTCTGTTTGTCCCCTTCGATGGCTGCCCCACAGAAGTATACGTCCTCCCGAGACAAGAAATCGTGAAGGTCACCTGGTATGGAGGGCGAGTGTATGATGTGGTACACCAAAACATCATCTTCAAGGCACAGCTGAAGGACGGCGGCGCGCTGGATCTTCCTAGGGGCACGCTCCGTGTACTCTGCGTCGAGACCGATGACCCACGTCTCTACCTTTTCGAGGGAGTTGGATACATTGTTGATCCAGTGCCGAAAAACCCTTGGGTGGACGGTGACGGTGGCAACTATGTGCATCGAGCCTTTGACGAGGACATGTTGGACGCTAAAAACCTGCATCTCGATCTCTATCGCCATTTGGAACCGCTGGAATGGAGGGCTATGGTTTGGAGAATTAGGATTAGATGGCTAGTCTAACTAAAGTAGTAGATGATTATTTAAAGAGGATAAAACAATGTGAACGTAGTGGGGTTTGGATGCAAATGAAGACGCAGGGGAGGTGAAGAAGCCGAGGAGAATCGGTTCCCGATGGAGAAGTAAATGGGAGAAGTGGCGTGCAGGCAGTTGATTAGACGGCTAGGTAGACTAAACGAAAAGGCTATGCAGGTAGACTGATGAGTCGTACCTGTTCGTGTACGTGCCCATCCTTCCTGATAGGTGGGACCAATGCAAACAGATAAAAAAATGTGTCGTAGTTTTTTTTGAGCGCGTGAGTGGGAGACACAACATTCTCTGGTTAAGGAATACTCCCTCCATTTTGGTGAGTATAAGTCACCTTATGAAAATCAGGTTTTCCCAAAACCTTTACGTGTGGAGCATTAACTTCCTGCTCGATCCCCTCCCAGCCTCGTTAGCCAGCGTTCTCTTCCTCTGCTACCGCGTTCTACCTTTCCATTTTCCTCTTCTCAAGTGTGGAACGATCTGCATGTCGTCCTTGATGCACCAGAACGACCACTGCACGCATCGCGGCAGAGCGTTGATTGGGCATGCATGAGAATTTGGTTCTGCTCGCAATATGGATGATACCTGAACGATCAAGTGAACAGGCATGCTAGCACGGGAGACCTATTTACGCTATACAATACTAGAGTACTCATGTACCTACTAGTAGTAGTAGTACAACTGTGGTACACTTGATGGTCAAAATACTATTCATCTGGTCCTCACAGTGAAGTGACAACACCCTGCGCCTGACACTAGTCCAGGCGGCGTGTTCGGGTTACCAAAGTCAGCCTCACCCTGTGCACAGTGCAGTCTGTCACCACCGCTATACAACACATTGGCGCCTCGCCTCGTCTCCCTCTCCGCTCCCATAGCACCACTCCATCTCCATCTCCTTCTCCGTCTCCATCTCACTGTGCCCCTGTGTACCGTCGCCTCACCCGCCTCCCCCAGTACCACTATTCCCTCGCTAGCCGCTCCAGCACCGACATCCTTCTCCCCCGTAAATCAAGCCCCCTTCCAAACTCCACCATGGCCGAATGCGAACCGCGCAACATCCATATGAGCCGCGATTGGAGCAATCTCCCCAGTGACATCCTCGACCTCTGTTGTTCGTGTATGGATATGTTGAGCGCCCTGCGGCTGGCTCCATGCTCGAGGGACATGCACATGGCCATCTTCGAAGCGAGGCCTAAGCTTTTCAAGACACCCTTCTTGTTGCTATCTGGTCTTGCAAGATTGGCTCACCATGATACGGAGGCATGCATGATGCCCCTCGTCTTCAATCCGATCTCCATTAGCCGAAACTTCTTTGCAGGTATGTAGTGGGTCGTCGTACATCATTTCCCTCGACATCGATCCGATCACCATCGCCCGAAACTTCTTGGGAGGTATGTACTGGGTCGGCATGAACTCCCACTGGATGGCTGCCTTCAGAGAAGACGGTAAAAAGTTGGTGCTCGTGAACTTCCAGACCTCCCATGAGATTAACCTTCCTCCGTTGGACTATATAGAGTATTACCATCGCGGTCCAAGTCATCTAGATTACTATGTCAGTTGGACGGACCTTATTTTGCAAAAGATTGTAATCTGCCAAGTGCCCACACGACATGCGAATTACGCAGACTTCAAGCTAATTGCCTTGTTCGACCGCGGACTCGCCTATCTTTATGCCGGTGCCTTCTTTAGCTGGAGACAACTCTGCTCGTAGTGGATCATCATCAAAGCTGATACACACTTCTGTGATGCTATTGAACACAATGGCATCATCTATGCAATCGACAAAGCAGATGGCACCACGTATTGCTGGGACGACGCGTGTAAGTTGTTTCCTCTCATGTTAATGATGACGCCATGACACTGTTTGAACTTTTTGTGATGATTGGCATATCTCTGTTTGAGCAGAATTTGAGTAGAACTATGGTAATGTATTAGAGACGCCGTAAATCAGCTATAATTGGAATGAGTTAATTCATGTGATTGTGACCATGTCATTACAGTCAATTTGTACCCTGAATAATCAAACGGTTAGGAATATATGGATATTATCCTTATTTTACAGTAATCTATATACTACTACTAAATATGAGTGTGTATCAATGGCCATGTTAATTTCCTCATTTTCATGATGTAGAAAGATGCACCACACTGTTGGTTTCATCTAACCATACATTAGGGAAGTAAATGTGCATATGGAGAACTCTACATTTGGAAGTAGTGAAATCCAGCAATGCTTACCATGTGTACATACCTATATTCGCCCTTCAGCAATCAATGGCTAGAATAATATCCTCACAAAAATTTTGCCCACAGAACACGAGTATATAACAATGCATGGTCTGTTAGTTACCTTGAAGAATTTGTTTGTGAGGACAGAACATGATTACATAACATGCATGACATGGTAGTTTCCTGTGAAGAATCGATTGCAAGATAACATGAGTATAACCATGCATGGCACTTCTATATTTTCGAACCCACTATACATTTCCCTGTATTTTCCTCCCAGTTCCAACAGGGACATATCAATGATGTTTCTTGCATTATCCTACTCATACTCTGAACAATGCTGATCTTACATTAACAATGCATGTCCTTTTTGATATGATGTAGTGTCCCTACAGTTACTGCCCTTTGTAATCACACCACCTTTGCCAAAAACAGGGAAGCACAACTGGTTCCTCGCTCAATCAGACGACGGCAAAAGACTGATGATCATTCGGACACATGAGCCGGAAAATTTATATTGCAAAAACCCCACTGTATACAAGCACCGTGTTATACGTGCGTATCCGGACAGTGGCTGTTATGTCTATGAGCAGGATACCAGCTTGTTGGGGCCTTTAGGATTTTTTAGTTGGAGGTGGCTAAATAGCCTTAGTTCACACTCTCTGTTTCTCGGACTCAATTATCCGATTAACCAGGAGATCACCGTTGGCAAGGACCTTGATGGCAGAGAGGCTCTGTTTGCTATGGAAAAGTGTGTCTACACGGCGAGCCCTAGGAGTTCGGGAGCAAACTCCCCTGATTGTCAACGATACATCCTGCAGCCAAAAGAAGGTGAGAATGACAAAGGCATCCGGATTAACTTTGATCCTTGGATGTCTCAATTACGACAGGCAGTGATATGGTTCGAGCCTTCAGGTTGATAGGTAATTGGGCTGTTGCATCGAAAGGGTGGAGTACTGGTGTCTCCGGATCACTGGTCACTGAAGCGGGGCTGCAAATTATGATGGTGTTGGATCATATCTTCGAATGACTTTGTTGTCTTTGCTGCCGGTTCTGGATCGGTAGTTCTTTCTTTTGTTATGCATATTCCTTGTCATTTGGTCATCCTCGTCTATGTCACTCTTACTATGTAATAGTTGCTTCTGTTTAGAATGTCATTCTCATCTGGATCACGAGAGTCTGAGCGCTGTAGATGGGTGCGTTTTGGTGGTGTAGCAAGACTTCTTATGAACTATCATGTCTTGCTGTTTATGTCAGTAGTAGTCACTAGTCAGTGTTTGAATGTTGTATATATCGTTGTTTCGAACTGTTTATTGTCTCGAACTACTGGTGGGCTAAATGAGGGCATCACCATTCTCTAGTGTTCAGAGTATATCTCCTTTTTTCAAGTTACATAATTTGAGCTCAGTGTCTTTTCGATGATGTACACAAGTTTGGGCCAGTGAGGTGTCGTTGAATATGGGCCGAGTAGTAACGCAATGCCAAACAGGTCAATTATGACTCTCAGGTTGGGCTCTCAAAATATCCTGAAAAAAAGGCCGGGCTCTCCAAAAAAGAATGAATAAGGACTCTTAGGCCGACATGTGGGCGCCACCGGTGTTTTCATGCGCTTGCGCGCCGAGAGCTTATTGGCGCGTGTTCGAAATTCATGCTACCTTTTCATCCGCAGTCTCCTGCCCCTCCCCCACCTCTGGAATCTCGATTCCTTCTCCAGTTCCCCCAAATCCCCCTCCTGTACTCCCTATACTCAAGCGCACTATCATGTCGCCGGTCAACATGGATCTCCGAGCCGGAGATCCTGAGGTTCGTCCTGCCTTCGGTCGCTGCGTGCTGTCGCTCAACAGTGGCATGGCGGCGCTTGACGACCAGTTTGCTGGCAAAGTGCTGATGGTAACCATCAACGGCGACCGGCCTCCCATCTTGCGGGATGACCTTGTCAAAGCTCTTGGCATTGCGCACGGCATCCAAATAAGTGACTTGCTCGTCGAAGTCTGTCCGCCACCGGCCGATTTCTTCGTTAGGTTCCGGACAACTTTCGACTACAGTCGTGTGTTCGAATCTTCCCGGCGTTTGTTCTGCGATGGCGCGCTGGTGAGCTTTGATCGGTGGCACCCAGGATGGGGCTCGGTGCCCTCTGAGCTTGAGTTTTTAACAAAGCTTACCTTCTAGGGCATGCCTCGACGTGCTTGGAACAGCGAGTCCATGAATGAGCTTATCAACGACCTTGGAGGTGAGCTCGTAAGTATGTTTGTTCCTCCAGACAGCCGGGCTCTGACGGTTATGGCATGGATGAAGAAGCCGTCCACCATACCGAAGGTGATTGGTGTTGAGATACCGGTGCAGGAACCGGGGTTGTACTATTCATCGCCACCAAGGCCACCACGGAACACGTTAGGGATGTACCTGTATTGAGTGTTCGTGCATGTCGAAGAAGTGGTCAATCCATCAATCGAAGTCCTGTTGCCGCCGCTGGTGCCAGGGTTCGTCGACGGCGTCCATTAGAGGAGTCAATGTCAGACTTTCCCCGTGTTGCTCGGAACGATGGATGGCACAGGGCCTACTCCATCGCGCGGCGGAGGCCACTGCTTCTTTGGGAGAAGAGGCAAGGCTGGCTGCCTGGATGTGCTCTAATATGAGGTAACAACTGAATCTGGTCAGATACTAGTTAAATTCGAGCTATGGGTGTGAAGCACTGATATGCCAGTACATTTGATTGTGACATGTTCTAATTTTGTACCTGAACTTTTTTTAGAAAGGGCTGTATGTCAACTTAATGTGCTAGGAGAACTTATTGTGTTGTCTGTCTGTTTTCTTTGCACAACATTCAAGATATTTTCACATCATTGATAAAGACGATGAACCGTTATGTACGACTTCGTTGGTTTCAACATAGCCCTTCCCGTAGCGATCCACTACTTCCATCCTGATTATGCCGTCTGCGTGAAATTTTTGTATGCAAGTTCAGTGTGCTATGATGTTCTATATGATTGTGTCAACTATATAAGTTTTTACTGAGCATCAGCAATGCATATGGCTGAAAGATGTATTTACGAGCATCGGGCGATGGGTCCCTCTCTCTCTCTCACACACACACACACACGTGCGTACACGCACAAGTGGGACCCGTTGAATTATTTATTTGCTCGTGACAACTTTTAATTAGGTTCCACTGTAATCTAACTTTTTTCTTAAGTTATTAATTGAGCTCAGTGACTTCAAAAAGTTGTATAGAAGCCTTGTTTGGGCCTTTCCGGCGTCGCTGAATGTGGGCTGAGTAACCATGTTAGGTTGTACTGTACTACACAGGCCTTTTTCGCTATTTTTTTAATAATATATTTTTATTAATTTTCAATAAATATTACGTTGGGTAATTTTTTTTCAAAAATAATACACCGTCGGCCCGCTGCGGGCCGACTGGGCCTAGTCGGCCCACAGCAGGCCGACTGGATTCCAGTCGGCCTACAGCTGGCCGACTAGCCCCTGTCGGCCCACTGTGGGCCGACTGGAGCTAATTGGCTCGCTGTGGGCTAATTGGTTTTGTAAAAGTGTTAATCATGTATTTAAAAAATATGTGTATTGTGACTTCCTCCGCTCGCTGTGGGCCCACTGTTAACTAAAAAATATGTATTAAAAAGTGTTAATCATGTATTTAAAAATTGTTAAATGTGTGTATAAAAATGTTCCTTATCTATACAAAAAAAATTAAATGTGTGTATAAAAAATAGCTTTTTTTTCAACATCAGCAATGCAACTGGGCCGACAGTTGTACACAATATCCGGGTCAACTTGTTATTCTCCGCCCCGCTGGGCTGCAAACTTTCCTAGGAGGTATGCATTAGGCTTAACAAGAAAATGGACTTTAAGAAATAATAAATGGGATGTAATTATAATAACTGGATAGTTACTATGCACCAAACACGTAATTAGTTTGAAAAATATATTATTTTTGGAATTTGAAAATTTTAATTTCATTACTTGTTGCGCGCGCAATATTTCGTTGGATTTTAACGTAATACAACTTTATTTTGAAATTATATTTAACGTGACTAGAAATTTCGGATAAAAATATTTCGGATCCCATCAAAATATGGGATTTTTTTTGAATTCTGTTTTGAGCGGTTGGTTGAAATTATTAATCGTTGTCCTAGCTAGAAGTTGGGTTGTACTTTTAACAAACTGTAAATGGGCTGTAGTAAATTCCATTAGAATTAAAAAATGGGATGTACATTCTGACAAATCGCAAATGGGCTATATGTTCTTTGCCAAATCCGAGTTGTGGGCCTACTATGTTGACGCGTACCAAGGGCTTTGTCAACTTAGTCAATATAAACGATTCTAGCTGCAGTGATCGTACGATGTCCATCCAACGGCCGTAGTGCTTCTTCAACCTCTGTTCTTCTTGCTCCAGCCGCCCAAAGCAGCGCCGGTCATGTCGCGTGCTCCTGCCTCCCGTGGCCGGCTGTGATGCCACGGAGGCCTCACCGCCCCGTACTACTCCCACCGCTGGCCAGGCTATCCCTCTACTCACCCACACCCCCTGTTATTCTGCGACGACAGCAGCCTCACATCGCAGCCGAACCAGTGAACCCTCGTACTCCTCTCCGCGCGGGCTTCCACTGCTGCGTCTTCCCCGACTCCGTGTCGTCCCCTTCCTAGGCCTCGCTGTCGTCCAGACCACCGCCCTGGTGCTCTCGGCACGGCGTGGTCAACGTGGTTAACGACCGACTTCCATCGAAAGAGTACTGTACGTGGAGAGGCTGACAGCTGGGTCCACGGCAGCCACAAGGAAGTGCCTCCTTATTACACGCAAAATAATTATTCCTCCACCTGACAGCGGGGACCCACCGGACGGGCCACCGTATTCACGAAAAAATGATTCGCCCCCTGACTGCTGGGACCCACGAGCTACATCTTCACACGCAAGGAAGTGCGTCCGGAAAAAAAAATGATTCGCCCCCTGACTGTTGGGACCCACGAGCCCCCCGACTGCTGGGACCCACCAGCTACACCTTCGCACGCAAGGAAGTGCGTATGGGCAAAAAAACAAAATGATTCGCCCCCTGACTGTTGGGACCCACCAGCTACATCTTCACAGGCAAGGAAGTGCCTGATAGTTGGGACCCATCTGGTCGAAGCGTATGTAGCATTGCCATTCTGGTCGCGAACGTGTATGTACATACTGGTCGATGTAGAGGTGTGCACGTGTCGTAGTAGAGGCGAGCATGTGTCGTAGTAGAGGCGCGCACGTAGCATGTACACTTACGTACAGCGGCCAGGGTGCAAGAAATAAAATACGGCCACGTATGTGTACATACGGGCGGGTTCTCGAACGCCTACTCGCGCATACGTACGGCCGGGGCTCGTGTACATGGCTGGGTCGGAACGGAGAAACAACATCGTCGTCGTGTTCATGGGGAATTAATGGAATGCGTCGTGTTCGTCGGGAGGCAACGGAATGCGTCATGTTCATGAGGAGGCAACGGAATGCGTCGTGTTCATCGGGAGGGCTTGGACAGAACAGGCGATGGAAACGAGGCCTGGTGTACCGCAGAACGGAGGAAACGGCCTTCTGTTCGACCGGCCACGTTCGAAACGGGATCCTGTTCATCGGGAGGGGTCTGGCATACCGCAAAACGGAGGAAACGGACCTCCTACGGTCAAAACGGGGGTCCTGTTGATCGGGAGGGGTGTGGCGTACCGCAGAACGAACGAAACGGACTTGTGTTGGAGCGCGACAGTCGAAACAGGGGTCCTGTTCATCGGGAGGGTGTGGCGTACTGCAAAACGAGACTCCACGGGATACTGTTCATCTCCACCGTCGACCTCCTCCAGCCTCCACGGGCTCCTGTTCATCCAGCCTCCACCGCGTGCTACTCCACCGGCTACTGTTCAACCACCCCTCCACCGTCTACTGTTCATCCAGCCCTCCACACCACGGGGTCCGGTTCAAACACCCCTCCACGGGCACCCCTCCATCGTCTACTGTTCATCCAGCCCTCCACACCATGGGGTCCTGTTCAACCACCCCTCCACCGTCTACTGTTCATCCAGCCCTCCACACCACGGGGTCCTGTTCATCCACCCCTCCATGGGCACCCCTCCACCATCTACTGTTCATCCAGCCCTCCACCATACCACGGGGTCTTGTTGATCCAGAGGCAACGCCACCACTCACTGTTCATCCAATCGATCGGCTTCAGTTAGCAGCAGTAGCAAAGGAATCGCTCGATCGGGTTCAGTTAACAGCCATCGATCGATCGCTCGGGTTCAGTAACGCGTAGCCTGCAGTGCAATCGCTCGGGTTCAGTTAGAGCCCAACGCCTCGCTCGGGTTCAGTTAGAGACAACGCCTCGCACACATGCGCGTACGTGTACGAGAGAAACGCGCATCGCTCGGCCCCCGACCTCCCACCATAACCGGGAACTCCCCGAAATTTTCCTCCCCCTCGCTTCTACCATGGTTTTTTCCGTCATGGACAGCCCAAAGAATGTCATGCAGCTGCTTCTCCGGCCCGCCCAGGATGAAAAGCCCATTTTCTGTCATGATTTTTTGTCATAGAAGTAGGAGCCCACCACATCTATGATGATACCGGGTTTTGTCACAATTATCGTCATATAAGTGTCATATGTATGACAGAAAAAAATTTCGTTCGGCCCAAAATGTCACGGATGTGTCTTTTTTTTGTAGTGCCATCATCTACTTATTACTTCCCAATGCCTTCATCTAGGCCCAAATAATGGTGAAGTGTCATGTAGTCGACGTTCACATAACACCACCGTCGGGGTGTGGGGTCCCGGCAAACCCTTAAGGTTCGAACACTGGATTGTGCACGATGTCTTTCCCTCCAACCGATCAACGCTCTAACTTGCTAGGATCTTGCGGACGAAATCGACGAACTCACAACACAGAAGGAAACAGGGTTTATACTGGTTCGGGCCACCGTCGTGGTGTAATACCCTACTCCAGTGTGGTGGTGGTGGATTGCCTCTTGGGCTGATGATGAACAATACAAGGTAAGAACGGTCTCCCGAGGGAGAGGCGTTCTTGTGCTTGGCGAGCTTGTGTGTGTGGGGGGGTGGTCTCTCTCAAGCTAAGGTGAGATCCTCCTCTCAAGCTTTCCTCCTCCGCTGTGGTGGCTAGTCCTATTTATAGAGGCCCTGGTCCTCTTCCCAAATATCGAGCGGGAAGGGAGCCAACAATGGCGGGCTAATTTGAAGGGGGGCGGCTAGTACAAGCTATCCTGACAAAAGAACTATTTGCCTGCACAAAGTTCTGGTGCTGACGCTGTTCTGGGCTCCACGATGACCTCTGTCTTGTTGTCCTTGGTCTTGGTCTTGTTGCACCGAAATGGCAACCTTTGCCTGATGCCTCGGTACTCCGCGGCTGCGCTTGCCCCCTTTGCACCAAAGAGAAAACAAGGACGCTATGCACGCTGGCGCTCGCCTGACGCCCGCCTGGTGTCGATCGTCACGGCTCACATCACGAGAACATCGTGAGGTTCGCCTCGCCTTGATATCTCTGCCCAACTAGGCCACTCCAGAGGAGGTCTTGCGTCGTCCGCCTCGCGAGGCTTGGCCCCTCGCGAGGATCTTGGGTGCTTTGTTGGTGAAGATAGGCCGTACGGCCTGCTGGCTCAGCCACGCCGCGGGCCGCAGGCAGGCAAGTCTGGGGACCCCCGTTCCCAAGACATCGACAACCACTAGAGGAGAGACAACATACATCTCATCAAAATATCGAACGAATACCAAATTCACATGACTACTAATAGCAAGACTTCTCCCATGTCCTCGGGAACAAACGTAACTACTCACAAAGCATATTCATGTTCATAATCAGAGGGGTATTAATATGCATAAAGGATCTGAACATATGATCTTCCACCAAATAAACCAACTAGCATCAACTACAAGGAGTAATCAACACTACTAGCAACCCACAGGTACCAATCCCAGACTTAGAGACAAGAATTGGATACAAGAGATGAACTAGGGTTTGAAAGGAGATGGTGCTGGTGAAGATGTTGATGGAGATTGGCCCCTCCTGATGAGAGGATCATTGGTGATGACGATGGCATTGATTTCCCCCTCCTGGAGGGGAAGTTTCCCCGGCAGAATAGCTCCGCCGGAGCCCTAGATTGGTTCCGCCAAGGTTCTGCCTCGTGGCGGCGGAGTCTCGTCCCGAAAGCTGGCTTATGATTTTTTCCTGATCGAAAGACTCCATATAGCAGAAGATGGGCATCGGAGGGCCACCAGGGGGCCCACGAGGCAGGGGGCGCGCCCCCACCCTCATGGGCAGGGGGTGGCCCCCTCCGGAACTTCTTGCGCTCAGTATTTTTTATATATTCTGAAAATGACTTCCGTGAAGTTTCAGGACTTTTGGAGCTGTGCAAAATAGGTCTCTAATATTTGCTCCTTTTCCACCCCAGAATCCCAGCTGCTGGCATTCTCCCTGTTTATGTAAACCTTGTAAAATAAGAGAGAATTGGCATAAGTATTGTGACATAATGTGTAATAACAGCCCATAATGCAATAAATATCGATATAAAAGCATGATGCAAAATGGACGTATCACGGGGGCGTCCCGTTGCGTGGTTACGATGAATATCATCCCAAGGCCCTCACTTCGGAGCAGAGGGAAGAGATGCATCATCACAATGTGGAGGCACTCCATACCCCCATCATTGGGGAGACCTCTGAGGCTCGGGCCTAGGAAACTGCGTGGCTGGCTACCTTAGCTGAGCGCGTGCGTTTGGAAAATCTCCAACACTCACTCGACGAACGTTTCATGGCTCGACCGTGTTACGTATATCCCGCTGAAGCCGCAGTTCTAAACCAAGGCAAGTTCAAAGGGAAGCCTAAGGGGCCATTGACACCCAAAAAGGTGAAGGATCAGTCCGGCAACGACCTCCTAGATTTACCGTGTCACATACACACGAAGATAGATGAGGAGGGTAACTTGATTCTGCCCAAGCATACCACACGACAATGTCGGCTCCTAATTCAGTAGTTGCGAGAGGCTCAGCCTCTATAGAAGGACTCTGATAAGGAGGAAGAGAAAGACGAACATGATGGTTACCCCAATGTGAATGCTACTTTGGTGATTTTTGCTGACTTAGAGAGCAAAAGCTGACTGAAGGTCATTAACAGAGAAGTGAACATGGTTGCTCCGACAACTACGACGTATTTGAAATGGTCGAAAATTCCCATTACATTTGACCAGTTCGATCACCAAGCGCATGTTGCTACCCCCGAGCAGCCAGCATTGGTCATCGACCCAGTCATTGGGGACACCCCACTGACCGAGGTTCTCATGGATGGTGGCAGTGGATTGAAAATTCTGTATGCTGAGACCCTCCGAGGGATGGGAATTCCGATGTCCAAACTCAGTGAGAGCAACATGCCATTCAATGGAGTCATCCCAGGAAAGAAAGCAGATTCACTCGGTCAGATCACTCTTGATGTGGTTTTTGGTGATTCAAAGAACTATCGCAAGAAGAAGTTGACATTTGAGGTGGTGGATTTCCACAGTGCATATCATGCAATTCTGGGCAGAACCGCATATTCTCGTTTCATGGCTCAACCATGTTACGTATATGTTAAGTTGAAGATGCCAAGGCCAGAGGAGTGATCATGGTCATAGGAAAATCGGCAAAGAGCAGAGGAATGTCTTCGAAAAGGCTCAAAGATTGCTGACGAGCAGATGGCAGCAGTAGAGATGGAAGAATATAAGAAGAATGCAGATCCGAGTGATTTGTTGCGAGCTAAGAAGTTTGCTTCAGAGTCCACATTTTAGTCGGCCGGAGAAACAAAGCTTGTCAACATTCACCCGGAAGACCCCAATGCTGCTCCGACTCACATCTCAGCAACACTCGATAGTAAATAGGAAGAAGTGATCATCCAGTTCCTCCGTGAGAACTGGGAAATCTTCGCATGGAAACCATCTGACGTGTCGGGTGTACCCAGGGGACTGGCTGAGCACCGTTTGTGTGTCGACCCGAAAGCAAAACCTGTCAAGGAACACCTCTGCCGGTCTGCCGTGGAGAAGAGGAAGGCAATTGGCGAAGAGGTGGCTCGGCTCCTAGCAGCTGAGTTCATCCGCGAGATATACCACTCCGAGTGGCTTGCCAATGTCGTCATGGTCCCTAAGAAAGATGATTCACTTCATATGTGTATCGATATCAATCACATCAATCGGGCCTGCCCAAAAGATCACTTCCCTCTCCCCCGCATCGACCAGATTGTCGACTCAACTACGACTTGTGAGCATTTTTCCTTTTTGGACGCGTATTCCGGGTACCATCAGATCCGACTGTATGGACCCAATGAGATAAAAACGGCCTTCATCACCCCATTTGGGTGCTTTTGTTATGTTATCATGCCCTTCGGCCTCAAGAATGCTGGTGCCACATTCATGCGCATGATTCAGAAGTGCCTACTCACTCAAATCAGTCGGAACGTGGAAGCATACATGGATGATATCGTGGTCAAGTCACGTAAAGGTTCCGACCTGCTGACTGACCTCACTGAAACATTTGCCAACTTAAGCAGATATGATTATCAGGTATGACCCTCCCAGGAGGGGCCGGGTCATCCCTATGGCGGTTCATCTCAATGAAGCCCAAGGGCATATTAACAATGGCGGTTCATAGCTAGGCTTAGTAGAGGGCCCAATCCCGAAGGCGGCTTAAGGCCCACGAATATAAACCGCCATATGTAGACTCGTATCGTAAGGCATGTAAGAAAGGTCATCGAGCCGGATACGTTATATGAGCCGGCCGGGACTCTGTAGGCCGCACGGCGTCAACCCGTGTATATAAGGGGATGACCCAGCGGCGGCTTAGGACAAGAAACAACAGATCGAGAGCTAGATTAAGCGTATTCGCTCCCTGGTCATCGAAACCCTAGTAATACCACCTCCAACTGGATTAGGCTTTTACCTTCACCGCAAGGGGCCGAACCAGTATAAACTCCTCGTATCCTTTGTCCTGATTAACCCCTTTAAGCTAATCTCGTTGCGATGGCTCCATGACTAAGTCCTCACACTAGGACATCTTCCATGACAATTCCACGACAGTTGGCGCCCACCGTGGGGCTATCGCACAATGGTTTCAAGTTCTTAGAGGGAAACTTCGAAGGTATCAAGGGATACGCCATGGGCCGGATGACCAAGAGTCGTCGCGGCAAGCTCTACATCGACGACGCAGGCTGGGGCCCCGAGCCGGCTCAGTTGAGTACGGGTACCGGGTCCCCTTCAGCGGAATTCACGTCTTCATCGGCAAGATCGGCGAACCGGGCCCTGAGCCGGACATCTACACCGACATCATCGAGATGGCTCAACGTGCGAGACCCGCCCGGGTTCGGCCAACAATGAATCTTACCTTCATGGGGTTTATCCATGGAGCGGAATCTGAGGATAGATCGGCATCTGGTGGTGAGACTGTCGTTTATTCTGATGGCTAGTCATCCACTGGTGAGACCGAGTCATTGTATCAACTTCAAGACTACCGGCTTGGGGGCTGTTCCGATGGCGACAGTATTCCGGACCCGTGCGAGCCGTCGAACTGGGTTGCAATCTTCATGGCCGGTACACAGCCTGTACAGCACTCGTCGACGGCAGCAGAGCTGATTTTCGGGTCAGCAGCGGCAACGGCTGCTGGGGCAGGAGACCCGGTGCGCCCACCGGGTCAGGTCTTAACTGACCTACGGGATAAGCTGACAGCATTGTTAACAACAGTGGTTAACCCGGCGGATCAGGATCAGCATAATGCGGCGGTCGCAAAATTGCGTGATGAGATAGCGCAGGCCAAGGAGGAGCTAAGCACAGAAAACACTAGGATGGCCGAGGAGTGGGCTGCTTTGGATGCTCAGGCGCAACGGATTCAGTCGTAGTCTTACTAGCTCATGCTAGATCAGAACGCTTCAAACGAAGTCATGAGGAGGAGCCATCAGACTTTCATATAAGTGCATTGAATACTAAGAGAGGTTTGATACTTGATGATTTTTTTGAGATATGGAGATAGTGATATCAAAGTTGTGCTAGTTGGGTAGTTGTGAATTTGAGGAATACTTGTGTTGAAGTTTGCAAGTTCCGTAGCATGCACGTATGGTAAACGTTGTGTAACAAATTTGAAACATGAGGTGTTATTTGATTGCCTTCCTTATGAGTGGCGGTCGGGGACGAGCGATGGTCTTTTCCTACCAATCTATCCCCCAAGGAGCATGCGTGTAATGCTTGGTTTTTGATGACTTGTAGATTTTTGCAATAAGTATATGAGTTCTTTATGACTAATGTTGAGTCCATGGATTATACACACTCTTACCCTTCCATCATTGCTAGCCTCTTCGGTACCGTTCATTGCCTTTTCTCACATTAAGAGTTGGTGCAAACTTCGCCGGTGCATCCAAACCTCGTGATATGATACGCTCTTTCACACATAAACCTCCTTATATCTTCCTCAAAATAGCCACCATACCTACCTATTACGGCATTTCCATAGCCATTCCAAGATATATTGCCATGCAACTTTCCACCGTTCCATTTAAATTATGACATGCATCATCATTGTCATATTGCTTTGCATGATCATGTAGTTGACATCGTATTTGTGGCAAAGCCACCATTCATATTTTTTCATACATGTCACACTTGATTCATCGCAATCCCGGTACACCGCCGGAGGCATTCATATAGAGTCATATCTTGTTCTAAGTATCGAGTTGTAATTCTTGAGTTGTAAGTAAATAAAAGTGTGATGATCATCATTATTAGAGCATTGTCCCAGTGAGGAAAGGATGATGGAGACTATGATTCCCCCAAAAGTCGGGATCAGACTCCGGACGAAAAAAAAGAAAGGCAAAAAATAAAAAAAAGAGAAGGCCCTAAAAAAATAAATAAATAAATAAATATGAGAGAAAAAGAGAGAAGGGACAATGTTACTATCCTTTTACCACACTTGTGCTTAAAAGTAGCACCAAGATCTTCATGATAGAGAGTCTCTTATGTTGTCACTTTCATATACTAGTGGGAAATTCTCATTATAGAACTTGGCTTGTATATTCCAACAATGGGCCTCCTTAAGTGCCCTAGGTCTTCGTGAGCAAGCAAGTTGGATGCACACCCACTTAGTTTCTTTTGTTGAGCTTTCATACATTTATAGCTCTAGTGCATCCGTTGCATGGCAATCCCTACTCCTTGCATTGACATCAATTGATGGGCATCTTTCTAGCCCATTGATTAACCGCGTCGATGTGGGACTTTCCCATTTTTGTCTTCTCCACATAACCCCCTCATTATATTCTATTCCACCCATAGTCCTATATCCATGGCTCACGCTCATGTATTGCGTGAAAGTTGAAAAGGTTTGAGATTACTAAAGTATGAAACAATTGCTTGGCTTGTCATCGGGGTTGTGCATGATGAGAGTATTCTTGTGTGACAAAAATGGAGCATGACTAAACTATATGATTTTGTAGGGATGAACTTTCTTTGGCCATGTTATTTTGAGAAGGCATAATTGCTTAGTTAGTATGCTTGAAGTATTATTATTTTTATGTCAATATTAAACTTTTGTCTTGAATCTTATGGATCTAAACATTCACGCCAAAATGAAGAGAATTACTTAGAGAAATATGTTAGGTAGCATTCCACATCAAAAAATCTGTTTTTATCATTTACCTACTCGAGGACGAGCATGAATTAAGCTTGGGCATACTGATACGTCTCCAACGTATCTATAAATTTTATTGTTCCATGCTATTATATTATCAACCTTGGATGTTTTATATGCATTTATATGCTATTTTATATGATTTTTGGGACTAACCTATTAACCTAGAGCCCAGTGCCAGTTTCTGTTTTTTCCTTGTTTTAGAGTATCACAGAAAAGGAAAATTAAACGGAGTCCAATTGACCCGAAACTTCACGGAACTTATTTTTGGACCAGAAGAAGCCCACGGAGTATTGGAGATGGACCAGGAGAGTCCCGGGCTGCCCACAAGGGTGGGGGGCGCCCCCCCCCCCTGGGCGCACCCCCCGGCCTCGTGGACAGCCCGGAGGTCCACCGACGTACTTCTTCCTCCCATATATACCCATATACCCTAAAAACTTCGGGGAGCACAATAAATCGGGAGTTCTCCCGCCAGAAGCCTCAGTAGCCACCGAAAACCAATCTAGACCCGTTCCAGCACCCTGCTGGAGGGGGAATCCCTCTCCGGTGGTCATCTTCATCATCCCGATGCTCTCCATGACGATAAGGGAGTAGTTCTCCCTCGGGGCTGAGGGTATGTACTAGTAGCTATGTGTTTGATCTCTCTCTCTCTCTCTCGTGTTCTTGAGGTGATACGATCTTGATGTATCGCGAGCTTTGCTATTATATTTGGATCCTGTGATGTTTCTCCCCTCTACTCTCTTGTAATGGATTGAGTTTTCCCTTTGAAGTTACCTTATTGGATTGAGTCTTTAAGTATTTGAGAACACTTGATGTATGTCTTGCGTGGGATACGCGTGGTGACAATGGGGTATTCTATTGATCCACTTGATGTATGTTTTGGTGATCAACTTGCGGGTTCCGCCCATGAACCTATGCATAGGGGTTGGCACACGTTTTCGTCTTGACTCTCCGGTAGAATCTTTGGGGAACTCTTTGAAGTACTTTGTGTTGGTTTGAATAGATGAATCCGAGATTCTGTGATGCATATCGTATAATCATACCCACGGATACTTGAGGTGACATTGGAGTATCTAGGTGACATTAGGGTTTTGGTTGATTTGTGTCTTAAGGTGTTATTCTAGTATGAACTCTAGGATAGATTGAACGGAAAGAATAGCTTCGTGTTATTTTACTACGGACTCTTGAATAGATCGATCAGAAAGGATAATTTTGAGGTGGTTTCGTACCCTACCATAATCTCTTCGTTTGTTCTCCGCTATTAGTGACTTTGGAGTGACTCTTTGTTGCATGTTGAGGGATAGTTATATGATCCAACTATGTTATTTTTGTTGACAGAACTTGCACTAGTGAAAGTATGAACCCTAGGCCTTGTTTCCTAGCATTGCAATACCGTTTGTGCTCACTTTTATCATTAGTTACCTTGCTGTTTTTATATTTTCAGATTTCAAAAACCTTTATCTACCATCCATATACCACTTGTATCACCATCTCTTCTCCGAACTAGTGCACCTATACAATTTACCATTGTATTGGGTGTGTTGGGGACACAACAGACTCTTTGTTATTTGGTTGCAGGGTTTCTTGAGAGAGACCATCTTCATCCTACGCCTCCTATGGATTGATAAACCTTAGGTCATCCACTTGAGGGAAATTTGCTACTGTCCTACAAACCTCTGCGCTTGGAGGCCCAACAACGTCTACAAGAAGAAGGTTGTGTAGTAGACATCAATCCACAGCCCATATCACGCTCTTTTTGGACGGCCGGCTTATGCCAAGTTCATGGCGCGACCTTGTTATGTGTATCTGAAGCTCAAGATGTCGGGTTACAAGGGAACCATTACAGTGCATGGGAGCCGTAAGATAGCTTAGGAACATGAAGAAGGTGATGTCGTTTATGCTGAGTCGGTTTGTGCAATGGAGGAGTTAAAATTTTATAAGGACAATGTTGATTCAGCGGATATGACATCTTTGAAAAAGCCAACTATAGAGCACGATCCGGTCTTAAAGTTTAAATTGGTAGATGATACCAAGATGGTTGATTTTGTTCCTGGCGATTCATCCAAGCAGTTCAGTATCAGTGCTAATCTGGATCCAAAATAGGAAAGCGGGCTCATCGGGTTCATCCGTGTGAACCGGGACATCTTTTCATGGAAACCTTCAGACATGCCAGGTGTACCTAGGGAACTCGCTGAGAACACTCTTAATATTGATCCCAAGTTTAAACCGGTCAAGCATTTTCTTCGTCGCTTTATTGAAGAGAGGCGTAAGGCCATTGGTGAAGAGGTAGCCCGGCTCTTGGCAGCTGGGTTTATTATTGAGGTGTTTCATCCTGAGTGGTTGGCTAACCCGGTGCTGGTACTTAAAAAGAACGGCACTTGGCACATGTGTGTGGATTACACGGATTTAAACAAGGCTTGTCCGGCTGATCCTTTTGCTCTCCCTCGTATTGATCAGATTATTGATGCTACGGCGGGTTGTGAGCGTTTGAGATTTTGGATGCTTATTCCGGTTATCATCAGATCAAGATGGCAGTTAAGGACCAGGAGAACACAGCTTTCATAACTCCCTTTGGAGCCTTCTGCTATGTGTCTATGCCTTTTGGGCTCAAGAGTGCCCAGGCGGCTTATCAAAGATGTGTGCAGAATTGCCTTCATGATCAAATTGGGCGCAATGTTCATGCTTATGTGGATGATATTGTGGTGAAATCCAGAGAGAAAGAGACATTGATAGACTACTTGAAGGAAACCTTTGATAATCTCCGGGTCTATAAAATGATGCTTAACCCGGCCAAGTGTGTTTTTGGTGTGCCGGCAGGTAAGCTCTTGGGCTTTTTGGTGTCGAATAGGGGCATTGAAGCTAATCCGAAGAAGATCAAAGCCATCACTTCTCTGGCTAAACCGGCGTGTGTCAATGATGTGCAACGTCTGGCGGGTCGTATTGCAGCATTAAGCCGGTTCATAAGTCGGTTGGGAGAGAAAACTATCCCTCTGTATTAGATGATGAAAAAGACAGATAATTTTGTCTGGAGTGATGCCGCTAATGCAGCGTTTGAGGACTTGAAGAAACAGCTGGTTGAGCCGCCCGTACTTGCTGCCCCTGTTAATAAAGAGCCTTTGTTGTTATATGTGGCTGCTAATAGCCAGGCTGTCAGTGTGGCCATTGTGGTAGAAAGGAAGGAGGCAGGCAAGGAATATCCGGTTCAAATGCCGGTTTACTATAACAACGAGGTGTTTATTGAGTCCAAGCAGAGATATCCGCACTGGCAGAAACTTGTATATGGGGTGTTCATGGCCAGTTGGAAGCTTAAGCAATATTTTCTGGCTCATCCCATCACTCTGGTTAGTTCTGCTCCTTCAGGGGACATTATTCAGAACAGAGAAGCCACAGGTCGGGTACCCAAGTGGGGCATCGAGTTTGGTCCTCATGGTTTGAAATATATGCCTCGCACGGCCATCAAGTCTCAGGCGTTGGTGGATTTCATCAATGACTGGATAGAACTGCAGATGCCTGAGGAAAAGCCAGATAACACGTATTGGACTATCCACTTTGATGGATCTAGGCAATTGGAGGGCTCGGGGGCTAGAGTTGTGCTTGCTTCCCCTCGAGGTGATAAATTTTGTTATGTTCTCCGTTTGATATTCCCTTGTACTAACAATGCAGCTGAATATGAGGCCTTGCTCCACAGTCTTCGGATGGCTAAGGAGATGAACTTAAGCCGGGTTAGGTGCCTTGGTGACTCAGATTTGATGGCTCAACAAGTCTCTGGTACTTGGGATTCTAACGATCCACTCATGGCGGCTTATCGACGAGAAGTGGATGTTATTGCTGGTCACTTAAAGGGTTATCAAGTTGAGCATGTTGATCGGAGAAAAAATGAAGCGGCGGATACCTTAATCCGGTTGGGTTCTCAACGTCCGGTGCCGCCTAATGTCTTTCTTGACGTTTTACATAACCCATCGGTCAAGTTACCTACAGAGGAGGACTTGGCTATTCCTGACCCGGAGGCTCAGTTGGTGGCAGCTCTTCATGTAATTCCTGATTGGACAGTCCCTTATTTGGCTTATATGACCTGGGGCGAGTTACCCGAGGATGAAACCTTAGCCAGGCAGATAACTCGGCGGTCTAAGTCAATGACAATTATCAATGGAGAGCTGCATCACCACAGTGTTATAGGGGCCTTTCAATGATGTGTTTCTCTAGAAGAGGGCCGTGAGATCCTGCGTGAGATTCATGAAGGAGACTGTGGTCATCATGCCGGTTCAAAGTCTCTTGTGGCTAAAGCTTTTCGTCATGGGTTTTATTGGCTAACAGCTCATGCTGATGCTGAAGACCTGGTCAGCAGGTGTGTTGGATGTCAGAAATTTTCACAACGAGCCCATGTACCGGCTCAAGAATTGAGGATGATTCCAATTACTTGGCCGTTTGCAGTTTGGGGGCTTGATATGGTTGGACCTTTCAAAAGATCCAAGGATAAGAAGACCCACCTTTTGGTGGCGGTTGATAAGTTCACTAAGTGGGTAGAGGCAGCGCCAGTCAGTAAGTGTGATGCAACAACGGCAGTTCAATTCATGAAAAAGGTAAACTTCTGTTTTGGCTTTCCACACAGCATTATAACAGACAATGGCACTAATCTCTCCAAGGGTGCTATGGAAGAATTTTGTAAACATGAGCATATCTGGCTTGATGTATCGTCAGTGGCTCACCCCCAATCTAATGGTAAAGTTGAGAGAGCCAATCAAGAGATCCTGAGAGGCATCAAGCCCCGGCTTATGGTTCCCTTACAAAGGACGTCGGGTTGTTGGTTGGAGGAGTTACCTTCCGTGTTATGGAGCATTAATACCACCCCCAACAGGTCTATGGGTTACATGCCTTTCTTTATGGTTTACGGAGCAGAGGCGGTTCTCCCTAGTGACATTCATCATGGCTCACCTCGTGTGGCGGCTTATGTTGAAGCTGACAATGAAAAAGCACATCAGGAAGCACTTGACCTGTTGTATGAGGAACATGACATCGCGATGGATCATTCAGCGATTTACCAGCAAGATCTGCGCCGCTACCACAGCCGCCGGGTTAAAACCAGAAATTTCCAAGAAGGCGATCTGGTGCTCCGGCTTATCCAAGATCAAACTGATATGCACAAGTTATCCCCACCTTGGGAAGGACCTTTTGTGGTCAGTAAGAATCTCAACAATTGGTCCTACTACCTTATCGATGTTTGAGAGCACAAAAACTCACGTAAGTCCGAGGAGGAGACCCATCGACCGTGGAATATTGGTCATCTTCAACCCTACTACACCTGAGCCACTGGCTCTTCTGATGTACATATTTTGACAATGTATATATTATGATCAATATAATAAAGCCGGCATCCCTATTAAAGCAGGGCCTTTGTCGTTTTTCTCTTTAAATAACGATTGTTTTGGTCACTTGGGGGCTTCTTCTTTATACAACAAAGTTAAGGTTACCCTTTGATCCGGCTTATAGGCCACACATATATATATAAAAACTTGGGGACTTGCTACCCAAGTTAAAGGGACCAAAGAGAGTCTGTTGCAAAAGCACAACTCAAATATAGGTGCCCCTTGAGCACAGCTCAAAATATTGCTTGGGGGCTCTTTTGTTCTAAAGAACAAAGAGTTTTTATAACCCTTGTAATAGGCTTAAAAGCCAGGCTTAGAAGCCAGGTGTATTCACCTAAAACCCCGGGTTATCCTTCCTTTTTAAGTAAGCCACTCCGCCCAGGTAATCCTGGAACGACCTGCTGAACATTTGACAAGTCAATCTTATGCAGACACTGAACTTGTCAAAGTTAAAAGGACGATTGGTTATGTGACGTCCATCTTATAAGGTTTGTATATAGGTTTAACTCAGTGGTTGTGCGGCCCGTGAAAGCACTCGATTTTCGGCCTGGCAGCCCATGAAAAGCCTCGTTTTTTTGTTTGTTTTTATTCAACAGGTTTTCTTTTTTGAGGTTTATTTGATGAGGCTTATAAGGCTTTATGATTATAATTCACCGGTGTTTATTAACCCGGCCTGGCTTTTGACTATAAGTCTCCAGTATGAGATGAGATACTATCCAGTGTTTATTAACTCGGTCTGGCTTTTGACTATAAGTCACTAGTATGAGATATGATAATATCCGGTGTTTATTAACCCGGTCTGGCTTTGTTTATAAGCCGGCAATAAATGATAATTACCAATGCTCAAATTTTGGGTTATCAGCCTTATTACACTAGCTTTGTAAACCAACAGTGTGATCCAATATCACAGGTATGTTGTTCTCTTAACAGTTATCAGACCGGACATGGTTATGGACTATTTGTCCCCAGCGGCTTTCATTGGGTATCATGAACCGCCCGGCGGTAAGCCGGCAGGGCCTTTGTATTTTTCTTTGTGTGCAGGATCATAATAATTCAAATCCGCATAAGTTAAAGGTTATCATACAAGCAGTGGTTCTTTAGACCAGAGGATAATCAGTGTTTCGGAAGACAGAAAAACATGCATGATGGCACGACCAATTCAAGTTTAACTATTCTATTACATAGCTCCATGAGCTAGCATAAGGACAAGTGTTTTATCAAGACTTAATGTCTTTTCAACCGCTTGGCGGTTCACTCTTCTTGATCTTGCTGACGGGAGGCCTCCGGTTCATCTTGCCGGTTCTTCTTCCTCCTCCATCGTCAGGAAGTTTGGTTTGGACCAGTCAAATCCACGCAAGGCGAAGAATTCAGCCTCGTCGTCAATCAGATTGGACGGGTCAATATCAGGGGCAAAAGTGTGCTTACAGATCGGCGGAATTAGGTCCATCACTTTATATGAAGGCGTCTGCATCTTCTGATTATCTTTATCATAAGCCGACTGGTACTTGGAAAGATTGGTCTCTTCAGCGATGACTGTTGCATGAGGACGAATTTCTTTGACACGGGCAGCAAAGTCTTGCTGATCAAAAGAGGTTCCATCTTCCTTCAAACTAGGATACCCACTAGCTACATCTGTCGGGTCTAGTTCCGGTACCCATGCTGTGGCACGGCTCAAGGCTATTACAGCTCCGGCTCTAGCACAAGACCGTTTGATTTCTTAAAACCTGATGGGCAAGATGGACAGTTTCTTCAAAACATCACTTAAAATGTTTGGCCCTTGATTCATTGGGGAGATAGTAGCGAGAGTCCGCTGAGCTCCGGTGTATAGTTGCTCAACAAGAGTATAGACCGCCTTGAGCTTCACCAGTGTGTCTTGGCTAAGGTTGTTGCTCCTGGGACTTGAGTAAGTTCAAAATTGGTCAAATGGCGGCTTACATTATGGCGACAAATACTCACTTTGGATAAATAGCAAGGTGACTTACCGAAGATAGCAGAAACCATCTGAGACACACGGTGTTTTAAGCCGGTGAGTTCAGTGATAACTTCCTTAAGAGCCGCCTCTCCTTTCTAAGCACGCTATATCAGGGTAGTCTTTTCCTTAGCCCAAGCCTCTTTATCCGTAGTAAAGCAGGTCTTCAATTTTTCTGATTCAGACACACTAAACTGGAATTTTGATTCAGCCTTCTGGGTCTTAGTTTCCTGAGCCACCAGCCGGGTCTTGGCCTCGTTCAGTTGAGTTTCCAATTCAGTGGTAGCAGCCTGCAGGTAGCACAGATTTTATCAAAACTTTGCAAGCGAAACCACTTGGCACTTGGGGGCTAATGTCTGTCAACGCAATTTTTCAACGGAAATGGCTTTTCTAAAGTCCCAAGTGCTTTGCAAGCAACAACACTTGGCACTTGGGGGTAATGCATATTGCTTGTCTCTTCCTAAAGATGAGACGGCTGAGCTGTCAACAGTCTCAGCCGACTCATGGGGGCTATACAGTTCAGTTATGTTGTTTTACAGTGATCAATAGGACTGGCTCATTCATACTGATTAAACCGGCCCTTGGGGACTACAAATGCAAAATTATGCTACTATCAGCATCTGGTTTAGTTTTAAACCAGACTTGGAGGGAGTCTAGGACAGAAGCTTGTAAGTTTTTTAAGTCTACAGATTATTCAATCTTATCATAATCATAAGACTTGGGGGCTGGCAGGATATATAACTTATATAAGCCAGAGGACGTACCTCGTACTTCTGGTGCATCTATTTGACCATCTCAATTTCCAAGTCACGGCAGGAGTGCACTTGACTGAGATAACCAGATAATACTTCACTATTACTCAATTGAGCATAGTGGGAGACATCAAACCTCACTTTCCGTCTTTTCATGACTTCTTGTTTGGCAGAATGTCTCACTAGTATAGTTGGATTCCCCGACTCAGTAAATCCGGTGCCAGTGATTAAAATGTCATCAGCATGAGTCTCTAGTGGGTTAACTGAGCTTGACGGGTAAATATTCGTTTCATAAATAGACAACTCAGGTATCTCGGGTTGAGCATTGGGAGCAGGATCTTCTGGTTGTTCACAATTTTCTGGTGCAAAGGTTGGCTGGTCCAGTTCAGCGGCTTTAGGATCTTCGGCCAGTTTTGTCACCTTCGCTTTCTTGTTGGGCTTTGCTTGACCTCTAAAAAGAATTTGGACAGGTCAGCATAATGATGAAGATATAAAGGTACAAAAGAAAGATAATTATTCTTACCTAGGGGCAGTCTTGAAAGCCGGCAGTTGAGTATGCGATGAATCGCCAGAGGAAGAGCGGGAAATCTCCTGCAAAAATAAGTCAAAGGAATTGAGTGGTTAAAGAAAACAAAAACCTGCTAGTAAATAAAAGAGTTAAGGTTAAAGGAACCTCATTTTGATGTTTTCGAGGAGTGTTTGGTAAGCCAGAGGATAAATCTTCACCTCCACTGGTCCGGGTTGGCCGGCGGCTCTCGTGTTGCTATCATTTCAAAAGAAAGTGAGGGTCTAAATAAGCCAAGGGGTGTGAAAACCTTACTTTTCAGGTTACCCGCCGAAGTTTATGCCTTGGTAAAGGTTCTGAGTTGGAGGAAATGATAGTTACCTCTTCTTCAACCGCTTGGCTGGCTCCCGTGTCATCCTGGCAATAGTGAGTGTCAATAAGGTGGTTGAAAAACAAGCCAAGAGAGTCAAGGGCTACCTCCGACTCAGAGGTTTCGTCCAGCTTAAGCAGATCAGAGGCGCTTGGTTTCTTCCTAGATCTCCTGATGGTCTTTTTGGCGGCTTTCGTGGCAGCCCTAGCCTTTTTGGCAGCCTCATGGTCATATTTTGCCTTCCAGAAGTCAGATTTAGCCTACGGAAGAATAATATATTTGAGTTCGCGCACTGTTCGGGTGATGAAGTAAGGTAAAAGAAATCAAGAGACTTACATCTGGCGGCTGGTTAAGCTTGTAGAAAGGATTCAAGCCGATTTTGCTACAGTCTTCAAATTTGCTATTTACAAGCGTTGTTGCCATTTCAATGATGCCTTCTTCAGTTAGACCCAGAGAGCTATGCCATAAGGGATCGCCTGTTCCTCCAGTATAAATACACATTAAGCCGTTTCAGTGACTTAAGGGTATGATCCGCCATGCGACCCAACAACGGATTAAATCAACTTCGGTTAAATTGTTTCCTAGCAAGGCTTGGACTTTTCTGATTGTAGGAACGAGTTTCTTGCATTCGGCGGCGGTAAGTTTATCAGGGAGTTGATAACTTGAGTCGAGACGTTCAGCACAATAACCCGGCAATGGATTTTCATTAGATGGCAAGATATCTTTGCAGTAGAACCATGTTTGGTTCTAGTCCTTGGGGTGACTTGGCAGAGCTGCTTGAGGGAAAATGACATCTCTTCTGCGTTCAATTGAAATTCCACCAAGTTCCAAGCTGGGCCCGTTTGTGAACTCATTTTGCCGGTTAAGGTAGAAATATCCCCTGAAAAGTTCAACACTAGGCTCTTCTTGAAGGTATACCGCATAGAAAACTTGAAAGTTACAGATGTTTGATATGGACTTGGGTCCAATGTCTTGCGGATGGAGTTTAAAGAAGTGCAGGACATCCCTAAATAACTTAGAGCTGGGCGGTGAAAAGCCCCGGTTCATATGATCAGTGAAGACAATGACTTCACTGTCATTTGGCTGAGGTCTCTCTTCGCCCGGGTCAGGAGCACGGTAATGCATGACACTTTTCTCTGGAAAATATCCAACAGTGACAAAATCCTTCAAAGTGCTCTTAGTGACGATGGAGGGAACCCAGTTACAGGTCGTAATTGTCTTTGGCGGCATGTTGAAAGGACAACCTAAAGAAAGGAAATAATTTGCCGGCTCAAGTTAGTTGGTGGGATTACAATTTAACAATTGCAGTGCATGTTCAGAATGGCGGCTTAAGAGAGGGCTAATGATATATGAAGTAACAATAAGCTGGCAGAATAAGCCGCCATGACTAAGATAAAGAGCTACCAAGAGTAAAATTTGCTAAGTGTTGGGACAAACAGGTTCCACAGGTTGAAGCTATAATTCAGATCTACCGCTGTTCAGAAAAGGGAATAAATTCGAAACCTACAGAGGTGATACTGGAAAAGCATAGGTGCCCTAGAGGAGATCTATCGCGATGAGGATATATTCTAGTATCAAAAACAGGTGCTAAAACTACTACCACGCAAGATTTATGTGGCTTTTGGATCTAATCCATGGATCTAAACAAGGAGCAAGAATGGCGGCGACGAACATCGTCGAACACCGATGAATGCTAATGACAGATCTATGACGAAAGAAAGGAGGGCTTACTAATGCTGATAGGATAGCATAGGGGCGCCGCGGTTTTCAGGTCCTTTCAGGGTGATGCAGCAGCCGGAGTTGAGGTTGGCGACGAAGGTCGATGGCGGTGGGGCTCGTGCAGATTGGTGCATCGCGAGGAGGAAGAAAGCGAGAAGGAGAAGGAGAAGAATGAAAGGTGATTCCGTGGTCTTATTTATAGGCCTGGAAGTACAAACGGCAGGCACGGGAATCGAGGAAACAGTAAAATGGATATGTGACGGCACGGGCGCCTCGATTTTCGGAGGGTCAGTAAAGAAAGAGATTTATTAAGATTTGGATTCTGCGTAGCATTAATCGCAGGTGACGTCATGGCGGGTTATCACAATTTTCGGAGACGACGTCATGGCGGGTTACAATATTTCACAGTAAGAGGAGGAAGGATTTTTCTAAGTATTGAAGATTGACATGAACAAGTTCAAATCAACCTGGGGCCTAATGTTGGGGATATGACTATCAGGTATGACCCGCCCAGGAGGGGCCGGGTCATCCCTATGGTGGTTCATCTCAATGAAGCCCAAGAGCATATTATCGATGTCAGTTCATAGATAGGCTTAGTAGAGGGCCCAAACCCGAAGGCAGCTTAAGGCCCACGGATATAAACCGCCATGTACATAGACTTGTATTGTAAGGCATGTAAGAAAGGTCACCGAGCCGGATACGTTATATGAGCTGGCCGTGACTTTGTAGGCCGCAAGGCGTCAACCCGTGTATATAAGGGGATGACCCAGCGGCGGCTTAGGACAAGAAACAACAGATCAAGAGCCAGGTTAAGCGTATTCGCTCCCTGGTCATCGAAACCCTAGCAATACCACCTCCAACTGGATTAGGCTTTTACCTTCACCACAAGGGGCCGAACTAGTATAATCTCCTCGTGTCCTTTGTCCTGATTAACCCCTTTAAGCTAATCTCGTTGCGATGGCTCCACGACTATGTCCTCACACTAGGACATCTGCCGTGACAATTCCACGATAGATGATATCATGGTCAAGTCACATAAAGGTTCCGACCTGCTGACTGACCTCACTGAAACATTTGCCCAACTTAAGAAGATATGATATCAAGCTCAATTCGTCGAAGTGCACATTTGGAGTCCCAGGTGGAAAATTACTCGGTTTTCTCATTTCCAAACGAGGGATCGATGCAAACCCAGAAAAGATTGGAGCAATTCTCCGAATGAAACGCCATGTGCATGTGCATGATGTCCAGAAGCTTACTGGTTGTTTGGCTGCATTGAGTAAATTCATCTCTTGTCTCGATGAAAAGGCATTGCCTCTTTACCGACTTATGAAGAAGTCTGACAAGTTCGAGTGGACTCCCAAAGCTGAAGCAGCGTTTGTAGAGCTCAAAGCCCTGCTTTCCACCCAGCCTGTGCTTGCTGCCCCAGTAAGCAAAGAGCCTCTATGGTTATATATCGCAACCACTGGACAAGTTGTCAGCATAGTGCTCATAGTCAAGCGGGAAGAAGAAGGCAAAGCCTACAAAGTTCAATGCTCAGTGTACTATATTTCTGAAGTCTTGACTCCGTCCAAGCAAAGGTATTCGCATTACCAGAAGCTTGTCTACGGGATTTATTTGACCACAAAGAAAGTTGCACATTACTTCGCAGACGACTCGATTTCAGTCGTCAGCGACGCTCCACTGTCAGAAATTCTGAACAAGCGAGATGCAACTGGTTGAGTGGCCAAGTGGGCGATTGAACTCCTTCCTTTGGATATCAAGTTCAAAGCAAAGAAAGCAATCAAGTCTCAGGCAATCACTACTAGGGAAAAGGCTAGCAGCAGCGCGGGTTTTAGGTGTATCAGTAGCGCGGGGACCGGCGCTACAGCTAACACGTAGCAGTAGCGCGTGCTCACCAGCGCTACTGCTACACAAGTGTAGCAGCAGCGCGCTTAATGGAAGCTCGCTACTGCTAATAGCTATAGCGTGCTTCTCCCGTGCGCGCTACTGCTAACTTTTCTCCACTCGCTACTGCTAATTTTAGTAGTTTTTTGTTTTTTGGCATATTTGTTTTGTATTTGAACAGGCTTTATAGAAGAATCTTTAGCACATACAAATGTCATCATGATACACATACAAATGCCCGCGAGACCACAAATGTAATCATAGCATATACATACAAATAGTCTCATCATAATCATCATCGAACACAAAGTGGTATCTTGTCATCATCTCGAAAATAGCGATACATGCAAGTCTCGAATACTTGCAACTACAACGTCATCCATCTAAACAAAGGTATACGTGAGAAGAGCTATCACTATGAGTGAGAGCGGAACTATGCAGTACATGAGGTGGCGGTTACGAGTCCTCTCTCGCGCTAGCGTGAACCTCAAGTAACTAGCTTCTCCTTCTTGTCTGCTTTTGAAGCCTTTATGGCTGGCGCCCGAGAACCCATTCACTTGTGCCTGACACTCATGCCACTCGTTGTACACCCCCGGAACCTTCCCTTTGTACATGACATAGCACTTCCATCTCGCCATCAAGAAACTAGGTACCTGTTAGAGATGCATGTTCATGAAGAGGATGTACAATCATATATATGCAACAAAATATACTAGAGCAACACCGAAAAAGAAAGGGTTAGCAACTAGATGCAACATACAATATGCAAATTAATTAACTAGAGGTACCCGGGTCATCGTACGCAAACTAACAAAGTAGCGTTACGCAAGTTCGGCAGGGACCGTGGACATCACAAAGTTTCATCGCTACAAAAAGTATACAAGTTCAACCGACACATATCATCATCATCGGCATCATAAATCACTAGAAGTTCCATCCTTCCATATCATCGAGGATGGACCCTAGCTTCTTGAAC
Organism: Triticum urartu; assembly: GCF_003073215.2. NCBI lineage: Eukaryota > Viridiplantae > Streptophyta > Magnoliopsida > Poales > Poaceae > Triticum > Triticum urartu. The sequence continues at coordinate 153,588,394 of NC_053026.1, read as the reverse complement.
GGCGTGAGGTCTAGACGTTGCATGCCTATGCGAGTTCGGACATCAGCTCGCGATATAGGGCCGTGGTGGAACATCCCCTTCTCATCGATGACTTCTTTCATGATGATCATCGCAATGTCGCTTTGGATGCAAAAGAAGTCATCTCTAAGTTTATAATCCGCTTCTCCATGAGATTCTAGCCACTTGTGGATATGATCATCATTTCTGCTTCTCATGCGAATCTTTTGGTGATCCGTGTTGAACTGAATCATGAGATGGACGATGTAGAATCCATCCTTCTTGCTTGGTTTTGGGACATGGATGCAGGAGAAGTTAGTTTTATGCGCGAAACCCATCTTCTTGTTCCTTTGTTTCCTGATCTGCATGTGGCCACCTGTAATGCTGAAGCCTTAGAGAGCATCATCTAGAATATTCATTATGTGGGTGTAGTCTTTTTTCTCGTAGTCTCTGGAAGGGTCAAAATACACTGTGTGGGAGACTTGCGGGTAAAGAACGATAAGGACGGCACGCCCATTGCTGCGGGGAAAAGACACCTCAAATTATTCCCCATATGAGAGAGAAGGAATGATTGAAATGTACGAAAGGGTTGTCCGGAACTGACTTACTTTGGATGATAAGGCATGAGGACAATTTCCTGGTCCTTATTCTGTACCATGAAGTTTTGGAGGTACTCCCTAGCAGTTTCACGCTCAAAGTCGCCGAGACTCAAGAAAGACTCGTGCATGTAGTACGGATCCACCACACAGATTTGCGAGACTTCTTCACTCTTCATGACAAAGCTCATATGTAGCGCAAAAAGGCGGACAATTGTAAAATCGAGCCACCTTGTCAGAAACATCTCAAAGATATGGTCAAACCGCAGGAAGAACACCTCCACGGGCCGTGTCTCGACGTAGCACTTCCCCTCAGGCACACGAGCCGCGTATGTCGGATATCCTGGATCCTTTGAGGCTAGTAGGCTTTTCTCAGTCAATAGCACATGGTCATGCAGTCTCCTGAGATCCCTTGATAGTGCCTCTAGCGGTTTCGGCAGTAGCATCGGCTCGCCCGTGAGATGGAACATGGTCGCACCTTTCACGGGTACACGCTCTTCAGAATGCATCGTCTGGCTGCTTTGTGCTCTCGCTTGTTTGGAGGCCGTTATCTTCCCCGATCTCTTTCTCTCCTTTTTCTTGGGCACACCTTCCAGACCCTTCCTTAACCCCTGCCCCAGGGTTCCCGGGCTAAGCACTGTACGACCCCCGGCTAGTTGAGCCTGTGTTGAGGCGACATCTTCAAGCGTGTCCTATGAGGAATTTATGAAGAGAGACTTTTTGCAATCCTTCCAACGGCCTTCCTGCCCAGGCATATCATCCATATCCTCATTAGCATGCTGGTAGCCCGATTCGTCATATGGTTGACTCATCATATCTATGTCATAGTCATACGCATTTGTATTGAGGAAACCCATAGGGTCGACCTTCGTCTCATCATCCATTCTCTGTTCTATAGGACCGATTACATCAGCCAGTACTATTGCACCCCCTTCATCACGTCATCCGCCGCTCTCACTCGGCACTACAGGAGCTGGTAATTGCGTAGGCGGGGTGGTTGTCTCTACACATGCTTGTTGATGTGTGGTTATTGGTGTGCTCTCGGCCGGCTCCAGACGAATAAGATTCTTTGGCCATAGCAGCACCCAACCCTTGCAGCTTCCAATCCGCGGCGGGGTCTCGTCGTCCTCTCCCACATGCTGTACTGGAGGAGGCAACGCGTCGTGCCCCAATTTCACACTGGACAAGCTAACCCTGAAGTGCCCAGCGGGGATCGGCTGGTTGTGGAATGTGGGTTTCAAGGGGTTCAATATCATCCCCTTTCCCATGTCGACCTTCTGGCCTTTTATCAAGTAGAGTATGGTGCACGGGGTTTCTTCGCCCTGCAAACACATATGTTGGTGCGACATGTAATTACCGTGACGGCGTTGAGCTCAACCAAAGACGAAGGCCCACCTAGCGCGCCAGAGACTGAGGACGGGCTGCTATGAGCGGGAGCGACCGCGAGAGGAGGCCCGGTTGTGTGAGCAAGTGATGGTGCGGTGTTGTTGTTCATGGAGTTGCTCCTGACGAAACTGGGCATCGGGAAATCATGTACCGTCTTGTCTGGGTTTTCCTTCGTCCAGTTGATGATAGCTGGAACCAAGTTAGTAGCGAAATCATTTTTGCAGGCAGTTACAGCTGCATTGACTGCCTGCTGTAGCAACTCATTTTTCTCCTCGGCTATTTTTTCCGCGTCCTCAGCTGCTTTTTTCTCAACCACAAGCTTCACCTTCGCGTCGATGTCCGCCTGACTAAACTTCTTTTTCTACTTCTTGGCCTCCGGGCCCTTGTTGTAAAACACCTTCCACGTGGTGCCGTCTCCAGCGCCGTGCACACGACCATATTGCGGCTGCTGTCCCAAAGGGAGTCCCTTAAGTTCGTTCAAGGCCCGGTTGAGAGGGGTGTCCCACTTGGGCCTCGTCGGAGAAGTAGGGCTTTCGGCTGCAAGCTGGTGATGCTTCTCCAGTAGTCTAATCAATTTCCTCGTGATCTAGTCCGTGTAAAAACCTTTTTCTCCTTGTCCCACTTGTAGCGGGCCCTGATGAAGTCACGCTCCAAGGGGTTGGTGAACTTCGCGAAGGGGTCCGGGAGACCCACGGCTTCACATTCCGCGTCCTCCTTATCCTATATGGGCCTTTTACCGAGGTAGCCACGGCTTCCGAGGCGATGCTTCCCCGCGTTCCTTTGCTGAAGGCTCTTGAATTTCGCAGCCTTAGCCTTGGCTGCCTCGGTGGCGCAAGTGTCCTTGAACTTTTTGAACTCCTCTTCCGTAAGTGTCAGATTTTCCTCCAGAATCTTGGACAGGGGTTCCTCAGCCTCAATAGCTCGTCTCACCCTCCCTTTCCAGGAGGCCAAATCATTGCTAAACATGCCCATGGCGTGATTGTTAATATTTTTCATCTTTGGACCATCCCATGGTTGTTCTATGTTATCATCCCGGTCGGGGAACTTGAATCTCTTGTGCAACTTCGTTAGGAGCAACTGCGTCAAATGTTCTTTACTCCTTAAGTCATCGTCGTTGATGCTCACGCATTCCCGTAGGATGCATCCTAATTGGTTCCCATAGCACTTGTGAGGTTCTTCCGGCTCTAATGGCTCAATCTTGCTAGATGCCATCTTTGTGATCACAAGTCGTCCAATCCCTAGTTTGTTAGGTTTTCGTATCCTCTGCTTCTTATGCTTCCTCTTTTCGGTAGCGGCATCGGCGCCAGTACCTTCCCCGCCGGTCTCGGCGCCGCCATCGGTGCTGGCGCCGTCGGTATCGATGTCAGCGTCAGTACCATCATCGAGGCCGACCTGCAAACCTTTCTTAGCACTCAAATAGTCGAGGTACTCTTGTTCACCCTCATAATCCATCTCGTCTGCATCTTGGTCAGAAGGCCTAGTTTCTTCGTTGTTCGACATGTTTCCTATGATTAAGTGTCCTCGTTTTTTTGTAAAAGTATGAATAAATGAGAAATGACATAAAAAAGAAATCTATGTGCCAGCACTCGATATGCCAACTTGTAGCACAAATTATGCCTTTATTCACGGCAAATTTTGGCATGACCTTTGCTAAAAAATGGAGATATCGAGCGCCTGAAATTCACCGGAACAGAAATGAGTCAACATTCTGGCGTAACATAGGCCACTCGGATCATTTACCAAAATTGAACCAAAACATCACATGTCCAAATGACATGTTCAAATTCCAAACATGACATGTGCAAAACATGACATATCCACATATCACATGTCCAGTTCAAATTTGCATATAAATTTAGCCTACCTAAATTTGCTTTAACAAGGGATGTTGATTTGGACAATTGCTTAAATGCTGCCTTTTCTTTTAACTACAATTGCTTAACCCTAAATTTTTGTCCTATTTTAAAACCTAGCTAAATTCATAACTAAATAGATAACCTAATTAACCTACTGCCCTAACTAAAACCTAAGTAAATTAACCGAAGAGCCCTAGCTAGTAGAGAGAGGGGGGTTTACAGAGGGTGCAGGGACGACGGCCGAGGTTGGGAGGGGAGGAAGCAGAGGAGGGAGGCGAGGGCCAACAGTTCGGGGGCGAGTGCCGGGTCGGGGGCGAGCGCCGGGGTCGGGGTCGAGCGCCGGGTCGGGGGCGAGAGCCCGGGTCGGGGTCGAGGGCCGGGTCGGGGGCGAGCGCCGGCCAGGGTCGGGGGCGAGCGCCGGGGCGCGGCGGTGCGACGGGGGAAGAGAGAGTGGGGATTTGGGGGGAAAAGAGGCGGGATGAAGCAGGGGGAGTGAGAATTTTGGGTTAAGTGGACGTAGCAGGAGCGCGTTTAGACAAAACGCGCTGCTACTACCTTCACTAGCTGTAGCGGTTTAGATAAAACGCGCTCCTACTACCTTCACTAGCTGTAGCGGTTTTATAAGAAAATCGCTACTACTAGCTTGACTGTAGTTGTTTTATAAAGAAATCGCTACTGCCAGTTTTCCTTTTTCTTTTCCTTTATTTTCTCCCACTTTTATTTCCCAAGAGCAGTGAACGAAGGGAAGGTGATATATATTGCATCATTTGACGGTTAAATATGTATACAAAATAGGAACATATATATGACATCATTGGACCCATGCATAATAATGGCTAAGTGTGTATAAAAAATAGGAACATATATATATATTACATCATTTGACCGATAACATACGGTTCCTCAGCACTGACGTTTTCGTTTTTGAGTCAGCTTCTTTCCCTTCTTGTTCGTCGAAGAATAATTGAGCCCCTCATTGTGACTTTGCCTTTTCCATGGAGTACGATTTTTCTTAGGTAATGTAGTATTGATTCTTATTTTGACGTATACTTCATCATAATCGTCATCTTCCCTCATTGGGTTGCCGTACTGATCATAGTCTTCCTCGTTGGCGACTCCATCCATTCCAATGATGTTCCTTTTGCCTCTCCTCACGACAACACGACTGGGATTGCATGGGTCGGTTATGAAGAAGCATTGTGTCACGTGCTTAGCGTGTACCCATGGCTCGTTTTTGGCGATAGCGTTCACGGTAGCGCTCTTGGCGTCGGGTATAGTCATGGTAGTGAAAATCCGGTTTTCTCTTTCGACATTCTTAGCCCATCTGACACGGAACATCGTCGTGTTGTGTAGTCCAGAGTAGTCAAGCTCCCAGATCTCCTCGACCCTTCCATAAAATCGTTCAGTTGCGCTGTTGTCGTTGCCGGTCATGCATTCCATCGTCACCCCTAAGTTCTGATCATCACTGTCCATATCTTTGGCCTCCGTGTAGAACGTGTATCTGTTGATATCATATGCCTGATAGGTTACGAGGTTGAGCGAGGGGCCATGTGCTAAGGCGTATATGAGCAATCCGTCCTTAGAGCCCTCCTCCGGAGGATTAGCAATAATATGCTCCTTGAACCAATGCAGGAAAGTGGAGTTGTGCTCTCTAGTAACTTCGGCGTCCGTCCTGCATAGCCCCCGGTCACGATACTTCTTTGCGATAATTTCTTTGTGCAGTGCCACGAAAGGATCTACCTCGTCTAGGTGTTCTAGCACTACCAAGTTTGCTCTTTCAAAGTCGCTGCATCGATCTGAGTATGCCACGTGCAGTTCCCTGCGACCGTTGTAGTGACCTTCTCCTTTGATCCTCCCATCGTGCTTGTTAACGAGCAAACCAACACTAACACCAGGCGGCTGGTCTGCGCCATGTAGAAAATTCTCACAGAAAGAGATGCACTCTTGTGTCACATAGCCCTGGACGATGCTTCCATCCGGACGGGACATGTTACGAACAAATCCTTTGATGATCCCATTCATCCTCTCAAACGGCATCATGTTGTGCAGGAATGATAGCCCCAGGTCTATTATGTCATCCACAATATGGACACATAGATGCACCATCACGTCAAAGAACGCGGGCGGGAAGTACATCTCAAGCTCATTCAGTATCACAACGATCTCTTCATGTAGCCTTCAGAGCTGCTTCACACTGATCGACTTTCGAGAGATGACGTCGAAAAAGTTGCAGAGACCAATAAGCGTGTCACGGACGTGCTTGTCCATTATCCCTCTAAGGGCAACATGTAGTATCTGCGTCATCATCACATGACAGTCATGGGACTTCATCCCGCTGAACCTTTTCTTGTCCGTGTCTAGATATTTGTTTATCTTGCCATAGTAACCGGAACTAACTTTGACTCCGGTAAGGCACTTAAAGAATTGATCGATCTCAGCCTGACTTAAGGTGAAGCAAGAAGGGGGGCAATAATCCTCTTTCTTTATTTTCTTGCCCTTCTTCTCCCGTGCCTCTGTCTCCGTCTCTGTCTCGTCTGACATTTTACGGGGCGGCATGTGTAGATCTTCCCTGATTTTCAAATCTTGCAAGTCTTTTCTTGCCTTCGGCCCATCCTTGGTCTTATCCGGCATGTTCATCAGTGTTGCGAGCAAGCTCTCAAGGACATTCTTACAGATATGCATTTGATCAAGGCAATGAGGTGTATCAAGTTTGTGCCAGTACTCCAAGTCCCAGAATGCATACCTCGTCTTCCATACCTTCAGCAGCGGCTCCGGCGCCTTTCTCATCGTCTTTCCCGGCACGGGGCACTCCTTCCAGTTTTACAACAGCTCATCAATTTCGGCACCGCTCCGCTTACGTGGAGGTCCTCGATGCTCAGTGTGACCATTGAGTAGATCTCCACGGTTTCTCCACGGGTCGTCTTGTTCGAGCCATCTTCGATGCCCCATGTACATGATTTTCCCAGACCCGCTATCTTTCCTTGACGTTAGCTGCTGAGACGTCGTATCATCCATGCACCGCATGCATCCGCAATATCCATGGCACACCTGGCCTGCCACATATCCGTAACCAAGATAGTCCTGCACTGTCGTGATCAGCGCGGCTCTCATGTTGAAATACTCGCCTTTGCTGGCATCCCATGTCTTGGCCGGTGTTTTCCATAACGTGTCTAACTCCTCTTGAAGTAGCCCCAGATACAAATTAATATTATTTCCTGGTTGTTTCGGCCCTTGAATAAGCATGCTCATGTGAATGTACTTCGATTTCATGCACAACCAGGGGGAGGTTGTACATCCATACAAACACGGGCCATGTGCTATGGTTGGTGTTCTGGTTGCCAAACGGATTCATGCCATTGGTACACGCGCCGAGCACGATGTTCCTTGCATCACATTCAAAATACCGATAGAAGTTGTTCAACGCTCTGCACTGGCTTCCATCCTTGACGTGTGTCAGCTTCGGATCATCTCCATCGTCGGGCTTCTTCCTCTCCGCGTGCTAGCGCATTAGCTTTGCTTCCTTGGGATCTACAAAATACCTCTGGAGACGGGGAGTGATCGGTAAGTACCATACCACTTTCTGGGGACATTTCTTCCCCGCCTTCTTGTATCGAGAAGCATTGCACACTGGACAGCTTGTTTTTTCCGCGTGCTCCTTCCGATAAATTATGCAATCGTTGATGCATGCATGGTATCTAACGTGTGGCAGATCAAGAGGGCACACGATCTTCTTGGCCTCATCAACACTACTAGGACATAGATTACCCACGGGAAGAACATCCTTTAGGTACTTGAGATGCTCATCGAGGCTAGTGTCGGTCCATTTGTTTTTAGCCTTCGTCTTCAGGAGTTGGAGCGTGAAACTCAAGCGGGTCACCTCAGGATTACAACCATCATACAATGGAGTGTTCGAGTCTACCACCAGTTGCTCTAGCTTAGCCTCCTCTCTAGAAGCAGCTCTCTCAGTACTCGTCTCCTTGCGAAGAAATGCTTGAACATGAGGGTCCCGCACGATTGAACTTAGTACCGACAAACTCTGCATCGTGGAGTCCATGTCGTTCTCTCCGCCGCCATGTCCGGCCCCTTTTCCGCCGCCATGTCCGGCCCCTTCTCCGCCGCCATGCCCGGCCCCTTCTCCGCCGCCATGTCCGGCCTCTTCCCTGCCGCCATTATCGATCATATCTTCGTCTTGCCCCGTGTCATCATTGCCTGCCCCGTCGGCATCCTCAACATCGTCATCCTCATCTTCAATTATCCACCGAGTATAGCCATCCATGAAACCAATCATGAGCAGGTGCGCTTCGACACGACCATCGTCATGGGGGTCGAGCCAAACTATTCCTTTGCATTTTTGACACGGACATAAAACCTCTGTTCGGTTATTTTCTTTCATGTCCTGCACCGCCGACCGCAACCACCTGTCCACCATCGTTCCACTGACCATCGTCAACTCTGCACGGTAATAATAAACAAATTGATTATAAAAATGCGTGCATGCATCAAAGTCATACAAAAATTTGGCATGACCTCCCTTAAAAATAGGACATATATAGATCTAGAGTTTGCCCAGAATTCGCCGAAATGGAAATAAATCGACATTTTGGCAAAACATAGGCAACTCAAAAGCACAATTTGGCATCAACTCATGCCACACACACTATTTCCATAAACATATCACACACACATAAACATATTTCCATTTTGCAAAAGCATGAAATTTTAATCACCTATATCTAGAGATCGAGCACACGGTGGAGATGATGATGTAGGGAGATCAAAAGTGCACAAAGCTCTTCTTGACAAAGATAGATCTAGTTAGGGGGCAAATAGGTCACTTAACTAAATGCTACATCTACCTAGCTACCTAATTTGGGAGGAGACAACTTCAACTAGTGGAGGGGGGAGGAAAAAGAGAAAGGAGATGCATTAATGGAGGTGGTGTAGTTAGGTAGGAGTAATGAAGAGAGAGAAAGGTAGGTAGAAGAGGGAGAGTAATGGGGGAGAAGTATTGAGGAAGAAGAAGAGTGAGAGTGGGAGAGGTAGGGGAAAGGGAGAGGAGGGGGAGGGGGAGGGCGGGTGGGGAAAAGGTGGTGGGTGCGGATTAGCAGTAGCGCGGGACGTAAAACGCGCTGCTGCTAAGAAAGTAGCAGCAGCGCGCTTTCGGTACAAGCTCTACTGCTAACCAGGACCAAAAGTGTGCCTGATTTGAAAATTAGCAGCAGCGACCTCAGAAAAACCGCGCTACTGCTACAGCTATAGCAGTAGCGCGACTCGCGGCACCACGCTGCTGCTAAATGGAGTAGGGTGGGCACTGTCGGTCCATATTTGTAACGGCGCAGGTTACGCCGAGCGCGCTACTGCTAAGCACTTGTCAGTAGCGGGTTTTCCACACCCGCGCTACTGCTAATTAGCAGCAGCGCTCCTTTTTGAGCCGCGCTGCTGCTAAGATTCTGTGTATAGGGTTTTCCCTAGTAGTGAATAGCGGATTTTCCGGCCGAGTGGATTGAGCAGTAGTAGCCGACTCAAGTTCACTCGGAACATTGGACTATGTTCTTTGATGGGTCCAAGATATTGAACGGATCTGGTGTTGGAGTGTTCCTAGTGTCCCTAAGAGGAGATAAGCTCAGTTATGTCCTCCAGATTCACTTCGACTCCTCAAACAATGAACCTGAGTATGCGACACTTCTATATGGGTTGCGTATGGCCATCTCACTCGGCGTCCATCGCCTGATGGTCTACGGTGACTTGGATTTGGTGGTCAATCAGGTAATGAAGGAGTGGGACATCAGGAGCCTTGCCATGACTGGTTATTGCAATGAAGTGGGAAAATTAGAGAAGAAGTTTGAAGGGTTGGAGCTCCACCACATACCCCGACTCAAAAATCAAGCAACTGATGATCTGGCGAAGATAGGCTCCACTCGAAAGCCTATTCCTAGTAATGTGTTCTTGGAGCATCTCCATACCCCATCAGTCCAAGAGGATCCCTTTACGGAGGAGCCCCCGCAAGCAATAAGTTCAGCCAATCAAACTGAGATTGAAGTTCCAGCAGTAGTCGACTTGATCATGGAGTTTTTAGCGATCACTCCTGACTAGACGATGCCATATATTGCATATTTGCTGAGGATGAAGATGAGGCCCGCCAGATCGTCCGCAGATCCAAAGCCTTCACGGTGATAAGTGGACAGCTTTACAGAGAAAGTGTTATCGGAGTGGCTCAGCGTTGCATCTCTCTAGAAGAAGGTCGACTGATCTTAAATGAGATTCACTCGGGGACCCGTGGTCACCACGCGTCCTCTCGGACCATACTTGCCAAAGCGTAACGAGCAAGATTTTTCTGGTCGCGTGCGAATGAGATGGCTAAAGATATAGTCGGTAAGTGTGAAGGCTGCCAGTTTTACTCAAACATGTCTCACAAGCCTGCATCTGCCTTGAAGACTATTCCACTCGTCTGGCAATTTGCAGTTTGGGGGTGGACATGGTTGGACCTTTCAAAACCGGCAGAATCGGTTTCACTCATTTGCTCGTAGCAGTCGACAAGTTCACCAAATGGATCGAGGCCAAGCCTATCAAGAATCTTGACTCAAGCACTGCCATTAGTTTCATCAGAGAGTTGATATTCTAATATGGAGTCCATCACAACATTATCATAGATAACGACTCCAACTTTGATTCTGATGAGTTCAGAGCATTATGCGCTTCCCAAGGCACTCGGGTTGATTACGCATCCGTTGCGCACCCGCAGTCGAATGGGCAGGCGGAAAGAGCGAATGACTTGATCCTACAAGGGTTGAAATACCAATTGATGTGCGACCTCAAGAACGTAGCTGGAGCTTGGGTGACTGAGTTTCCATTTGTCTTGTGGGGATTGAGAACGACTCCCAATCAGTCGACTGATCGAACCCCTTTCTTCATGGTATATGGTGCTGAAGTTGTGCTTCCGAGTGATTTGCTGCACAATACCCCCAAGTGGAACTATTCTTAGAAGCTGAAGCAGAATAGGCACGCCAGGACGCAGTTGATCTCCTAGAGGAGGAACGAGAAATGGCTCTGATGTGGTCGACCATCTATCAACAATACCTGCGTCGATTCCATGCCCAAAATGTCAGAGGCCGAGCATTTCAAGAAGTAGACCTTGTGCTCCGAGTGCACCAGAAACGGCCTCACAAGCTCGCTCCGGCCTGGGGAAGGGCCCTTCATCATCACCAAGGTGCCCCACAACGGGGCATATCACCTCTACAACATAGCCAAGAAAGAAGAAGAGCCACGCTCGTGGAATGCGGATCTGCTCCGCCATTTTTATACCTAAACACTCGGATCGACGAGTTGTAATAATAATCCTTCAGTTTGCTTATGAAAGATATGATTTTTGCAGTATTTTAATGATTGTTTTCACATAAACATGTGTGTTCAAATCCCCCAGTGGGTGGCTTAGCAGCGAACCCGATAGGCCTAAGTTTCAAAAACACTCCGAGTGAAGAGCAACCCTCTCACTCGGGGGCTTAGCCGCGAACCCGATTCGCAAATTTTCAAAAACACTCCGAGTGAAGGGAAACCCTCTCACTCGGGGGCTTAGCCATGAACCCGATTCGCCTAAGTTTGAAAAACTGATAGAGGCAAAGGTGTCCCGTCTTTCGATAAGATGATGGATATCGCTTTGGTGGAAGTCGACTTTGACGATCCGACTACGAACATGCGAGGACGTCGTGCCTTAGCAATCGCTAAACCAACTCCGAGAGGTTATTGACCACGCCGGCGCACGATCAACCTGACCACGAAGGTCTATTTCCTGCAAGCAAATGAAGAACGAGCAAGAAACTAAGATTGCAATCTGGATATTGCGAACATAGGATGAATGCTTTATTGATCAAGGTGGGGTTATGTGACGTCTTTGTCTGGTCGTTGAATACAAACGAAGTACGCGAAGTTGCAGCTATGGCGAACTTGTAATCTAAACAAAACCCAAAGTCTAAATGATGCCCTAAGGGCTGTATATATGGAGGAGAGAGGGGGGAATTCCGTGGCCCTTGGAGGAGGGGTCCGAAACCAACCCTAACTCTTGTTTCCCCACACATACGGACTCTAAAAACAGCCTATAATCAAGTATTTCAAAATTACATGGGCCTGGCCCAAAAATAAGGTGACGCAGCACCTAGAATAGCCTCTGGACGAAATTTATGAAGTGGCATCTTGTATATTTTGTCCAAGGCTTCATGCACTCATTATGGTGGCTTCAAAGTCCTGGAATCATCACTTGTAACTCCGTTCTTGTTCCCCTTGTGCATGCCATCATCTCCATGCTTGAACTTGCTCCAAGGTTCACATTTCTTGTCCAAGCTAGGCCCTTCATTTGTAAGCAAAAAAAATGTATCCAATTTAGGCAGCATCATATTCTCATGAACATTAGAATTGTTACTAAGAAACGAAAGTACCTGGTAATTTAATTGGCGTGCGCGAGCTCTACTAATTGGCCCAGTATGTATAGCAGCAGGGGCTGTGGGTGTAACAATGGTATTGATGTCCTCATCATCCTCCCCTTCTTGAAATGAACTCGTCCTCGACGGAAGCTCATCTTCCTCACCCAAATAAGGCTTCAAATCTGCAATGTTAAAAGTGGGACTAACCCCAAAATCTGCAGGCAGCTCAAGTTTATATGCATTATCATTTATTTTCTCTAACACCTTAAAAGGACCATCAGCATGTGGCATTAGCTTTGATTTGCACAAATTAGGAAATCTATCCTTACGCAAAGGTAACCAAACAAGATCTCCAGGTGCAAACACAACATGTTTTCTACCCTTATCTCTAGCAAGTTTGTATTTAGCATTCATACGCTCAATGTTTTCCTTGGTTAACTCATGCATTTTTAAAATCAATTCAGCATGTTCTTTAGCATCAAAATTAACCTTCTCCGAAGATGGAAGAGGCAACAAATCAATAGGTGCACGAGGTAGGAAACCATACACAATTTCAAAAGGGCACATCTTATTAGTAGAATGCAATGAACGATTATAAGCAAATTCAATATGAGGCAAGCATTCTTCCCACATTTTCTTATTATTCTTCAGAACAGCCCTAAGCATAGTAGACAATGTTCTATTGATTACTTCAGTTTGTCCATCAGTTTGGGGGTGACAAGTAGTACTAAAAAGCAGTTTAGTCCCCAACTTAGCCCATAAACATCTCCAAAAGTGGCTAAGAAATTTAGTATCACAATCTGAAACAATAGTATTTGGCGCACCATGCAAGTGAATAATTTGATGACAAAACAAATTAGCAACATTAACAGCATCATCGCTTTTATGACATGGTATAAAGTGTGCCATTTTCGAGAATCTATCCATGACAACAAATATGCTATCCCTCCCCTTCTTTGTTCGAGGTAAACCTAAAACAAAGCTCATAGATATATCCTCCCAAGGAACAGTAGGTACAGGCAAAGGCATATATAAAAAATAAGGATTGAGTCGTGACTTAGCTTTTTGACATGTAGTGCAGCGAGCAACAAAACGCTCAACATCCCGTCTCATCTTTGGCCAAAAGAAATGTGTAGCAAGTACGTCCTTCGTCTTCTTCATGCAGAAGTGTCCCATTAATCCTCCTCCATGTGCCTCCTGCAACAACAAAAGACGAACGGAGCTAGCTGGAATGCATAGCTTGTTAGCACGGAACACAAATCCATCATTAACGATAAACTTGTTCCACGTTCTTCTATCTTTACAATTCTGCATTACATATTTAAAATTAGCATCATGCACATATTGATCTTTGATGGTCTCCAAACCAAATATTTTGAAGTCAAGTTGTGAAAGCATAGTATAGCGACGAGACAATGCATCAGCGGTAACATTTTCTTTACCCGTCTTGTGTTTAATGACATAAGGGAAAGTCTCAATGAATTCAACCCATTTAGCATGTCTACGATTCAGTTTAGCTTGACTTTTAATATGTTTCAACGATTCATGATCAGAATGTATAACAAATTCTTTGGGCCATAAATAATGTTGCCATGTTTCTAAAGTCCGAACAAGAGCATATAATTCTTTATCATAAGTAGAATAATTCAGACTAGGCCCACTCAATTTTTCAGAAAAGTATGCAACAGGTTTGCCATCTTGTAATAACACACCTCCTAATCCAATTCCACTAGCATCACATTCAAGCTCAAAAGTCTTATTAAAATCAGGAAGTTGGAGTAAAGGAGCATGTGCCAACTTATCTTTCAATACCGTGAAGGCTTCTTCCTGTGCGGTACCCCAAACAAAAGGTACATCCTTCTTTGTAATCTTATTGAGAGGTGCAGCAATGGTGCTGAAATCTCTCACAAAACGCCTATAGAATCCAGTGAGGCCAAGAAAACTCCTCACTTGTGTGACCGTTTTGGGCTGCGGCCAACTCTCAATAGCTTCAATCTTGGCTTTATTAACTTCAATTCCCTGTGGAGTAACAACATAGCCAAGAAAAGATACTCGATTGGTGCAGAAGGTGCACTTCCCAAGGTTACCAGACAAACGTGAATCACATAGAGCAATAAAAACAGCACATAAATGTTCCTCCAAAGATCTGGTATAAATCAGTATATCATCAAAATAGAATACCACAAATCGTCCAATGAAAGCACATAAAACTTCGTTCATTAATCTCATGAAAGTACTAGGTGCATTAGTTAACCCAAAAGGCATGACTAACCACTCATATAATCCAAACTTAGTTTTAAATGTTGTTTTCCATTCATCTCCCAATTTCATATGAATTTGATGGTATCCACTACGCAAATCAACTTTGGAGAATATTGTAGAGCCACTCAATTCATCAAGCATGTCATCTAGCCTAGGAATAGGATAACGATAACGAATAGTAATATTAATAATGCATCTACAATCAACACACATACACGACGTACCATCCATTTTTGGCACTAGTATAATAGGAACAACACAAGGGCTAAGAGATTCATGTATATAACCTTTGTTGAGCAGCTCATGTACTTGACGTATAATCTCCTTCGTCTCCTCTGGATTGGTATGGTATGGCGCACGGTTAGGTAGCGAAGCACCGGGAATTAAGTCAATCTGATGCTCAATCCCTTGAATAGGAGGTAATCCCGGTGGCACGTCTTGTGGAAAGACGTCAGCGAACTCCTGAAAAATGTTAGTGACAGCATGAGGCAAAGAGGAAGGTACATCCTCGAAAGAAAAATAACGCCTCTTTGCACACAAAAGCATAACAAACAGATTTGCTAAAATCTAGATCATCAATATCAGATTTGGTGGCAAGTAAACATGCACTTTTCAATTTAATTTCAAAAGCAACACTAGATGGTTTATTATTAGGCTTCATTTGTTGCTCAAATTCTTTTGCCACAATCTAATTTTCACTCTTATGTTTATCCTGTTTTGCTTTATTAGCCCTATTAATATCATCTTTCAAAATGGAATCAGGAGTCATAGGAAGCAAAGTAATATTTTTGTCCTGATGAACAAGAGTATATTGATTATTTGTACCATGGTGTACATAATTTTTATCAAATTGCCATGGTCTACCAAGTAATAAGGAACATGCTTGCATAGGTACCACATCACAATCAACATGATCAGCATATGTAGAGATACTAAAATGCACACGAACAGTACGTGTTACCTTAACCTCGCCGCTGTTATTGAACCATTGGATGTAGTAAGGATGTGGATGTGGTCTTGTGGTGAGAGATAGCTTCTCCACCATCTCCATGCTAGCCAAGTTGTTGCAGCTCCCTCCATCTATGATGACGCAAACAGAACGTTCCTTCACGACTCCCTTTGTATGGAACAAATTATGCCTCTGATTTTGCTCAGCTTGTGTAACCTCCACATTCAAAACATGTTGAGCAACTAAACATTCATACCTATCAGCATCTTCAGCAGCCATGTATTGCGTCTCATGATCGGAATCATCTCCACCGTGTTCTTCACTTGTAATAAGAGCCAAAGTCTCCTCATCACAGTCACTAGCGGACTCATACTCACCATCCTCCGTAACACTCATCACATGCTTAGATGGGCATTGTCTTGCATAATGACCTCCACCCTTGCAACGCCGACAAATAATATCATGTGTTTGCCCTGTTGATGCCATGGATGAAGAAGAACTCTGTGCAGGCCTAGAAGGTGTGCTCTTTGTAGATAGTGGTGGTTGTGCCTGCTTTCTTGTATCATGGTAGGCGGTTGCAGCTGACGGAGGCACCGGTGCAGCAGAACGTGTGGAAGTAGAGGATGCACGCGGTGTCCATGATGAAGGTCGACCTGCAGAAAAGTTAGTTTGCGCCAATGCCTGTCGATCCTGCACTTCACGTTCAGCTTTGCAAGCAAGATGGAATAAATGAGTGATATTATTATATTCCTTATACTCTAGAATGGTCTGAATCTCTTTATTTAATCCACCCATAAAACATGCAAGCATAGCTTCATTTTCCTCAACAATACCACATCGAATCATGCCGGTTTGTAATTCCTGATAATATTCTTCTACAGGATTTTTTCCTTGTCTTAAGCGTTTCAATTTTTGAAGTAATTCACGTTGATAATATGGTGGAACCCAACGAGTATGAATAGCAGTTTTCAAAGCAGCCCAAGTAGCTGGAATAGGATATAATCTACAATGTTCGGACCACCGAACACATGCAAAACTAGTGAAAGCACAAACAGCAACAGGAACACGTCTCTCCTCAGGATATTGTAAACATGTAAAACATTGTTCAGTTTCTAACTCCCAAGTAAGATATATATCAGGAACATATCTACCCTCAAATGGTGGAATATTCAATTTTAGTTTAGGAAGATGGTCATGATCTCGTACCTCAGGTGGTTGGCCTAAAAACTGCCCGGGGGTCTCCAGACTCTTTTTTTCCGAAACCTACTCAGGCAAGGAAACATGAATTGGAAATTATATGGATCTCGAAAACAAACCTAATATGAGAGGAACTCGGATTGGTGGTGGATATATGGTGGTAGGATATGGCAGTGGTGTTTGTATATGGCAGCGATGGTGGTAGCGGTGGTGGTATATGGATACGGAACGGTGGTGGTATACGGATACGAATCGGTGGCGGATAAGCGGTGGTGGTAGATGGCAGGGGAGATGATGATGGTGCGGCGGCGGTGTGACAACTTATGACCAAAACTCAAAACTCTAAAAGACTAGACGCTAAGAGCAGTAACTAGACACGAGATGCAACCGCAAATTCAACAAAGAAAAAACCCTAAAAATATTATGCAAAGGCTCAGATTGGTTCGGATATGATGAACTAACCCTAACTTGTTTGTGGCATTTTCGTGGACTATAGGTATGAAGAACAGACTCAATCTAAACTACGAAAAACTGTAAAATCTCACCGAGCAACCTGAAAATCGTATTCCACTTGATAGAGGCAAAGGTCTCCCGTCTTTCGATGAGATGATGGATATCGCTTTGGTGGAAGTCGACTTTGATGATCCAACTACGAACGTGCGAGGACGTCGCGCCTTAGCAATCGCTAAACCAACTCTGAGAGGTTATTGACCACGCCGACGCACGATCAACCTGAACACTAAGGTTTATTCCCTGCAAGCCAATGAAGAACGAGCAAGATACTAAGATTGCAATCTGGATATTGCAAATATAAGATGAAAGCTTTATTGATCAAGGTGGGGTTCTGTGACGTCTTTGTCTGGTCGTTGAACACAAACGAAGTACGCGAAGTTGCAACTATGGAGAACTTTTAATCTAAACAAAACCGGAAGTCTAAACGATGCCCTAAGGGTTGTATATATGGAGGAGGGAGGGGGAATTTTGTGGCCCTTGGAGGAGGGGTCTGAAACCAACCCTAACTCTTGTTTCCCCACACATATAGACTCTAAAAACAGCCTATAATCTAGTATTTTGAAATTACATGGTCCTGGCCCAAAAATAAGGTGACGCGGCACTTAGAATAGCCTCTTGTCGAAATTTATGAAGTGGCATCTTGTATATTTCATCCAAGGCTTCATGCACTCATTATGGTGGCTTCAAAGTCCTGGAATCATCACTTGTAACTTCGTTCTTGTTCCCCTTGCGCACGCCATCATCTCCATGCTTGAACTTCCACCAAGGTTCATCTTTCTTGTCCAAGCTAGGCCCTTCATTTGTAAGCAAAACAAATGTATCTAATTTAGGCAGCATAATATTCTCATGAAGATTAGAATCGTTACCAAGAAACGAAAGTACCTGGTAATTTAATTGGCGTGCGCGAGCTCTAGTAATTGGTCCAGTATGTATAGCAGCAGGGGTTGTGGGTGTAACAATGGTATTGATGTCCTCATCAAAAACACTTCAAGTGAAGGGCAACCCTCCCACTCGGGGGGCTTAGCTACGACCCCGTACTCGCCTAAGTTACAAAAACACTCCGAGTGAAGAGCAACCCTCTCACTCAGGGGCTTAGCTGCGACCCCGTACTCGCCTAAGTTTCAAAAACACTCCAAGTGAAGAGCAATCCTCTCACTCGAGGGCTTAGATGTGACCTTGTACTCGCCTAAGTTACAAAAACACTCCGAGTGAAAAGCAACCCTCTCACTCGGGGGCTTAGCTGTGATCCCGTACTCTCCTAAGTTTCAAAAAAACTCCGAGTGAAGAGCAACCCTCTCACTCGGGGGCTTAGCTGCGATCCCGTACTCGCCTAAGTTTCAAAAAACGCTCCAAGTGAAGAGCAACCCTCTCACTCGGGGACTTAGCTGCGATCCCGGCCTCGCCTAAGTTTCAAAAACACTCCGAGTGAAGAGAAACCCTCTCACTCGGGGACTTAGCTGCGATCCCGTATTCGCCTAAGTTACTAAACATGCTCCGAGTGTAGAGCAACCCTCTCACTCGGGGGCTTAGCTGCGACCCCGCACTCGCCTAAGTTACAAAATATACTCTGAGTGAAGAGCAACCCTCTCACTCGGAGGCTCAGCCATGCACCCTGAGTTGCGCCACAAGTACAATGTCTGGTCACACTTTGAGCTGCGCCAGAAGTACAACGTATGGTTGCACTCTGAGTTGCGCCACAAGTACAACGTCTGGTTGCACTCTGAGCTACGCCACAAGTACAATGTCTGGTTGCACTCTGAGATGCGCCACAAGTACAACGTATGGTTGCACTCTGAGCTGCACCACACATACAACATATGGTTGCACTCTGAGCTACACCACAAGTACAACGTATGGTTGCACTCAGAGTTGCACCATAAGTACAATGTCTATTCTGATTGAAGAGCAATCCTCTCACTTGGAGACTCAACTGCGATTCTAAATTCGCCCGAGTCAGGAAATCTGAAGATAATAAAGACAAAGCGATTGCATTCAAAAGAAGCAACCAAGTTCAGATAAATCTAGCATGGTTCAGGATCACTAGCAGGAGTACTCGAGCACCAAGCCCAAAAGAGTTTAACTATTACAGAATCACTTGGCATTCCAAGGCAAATGAAGTCAAGATATCAAGTTTTTCACTCGTCAGGAGGAGGACTTGCTGGCTCGAGAAAGCTGTCCAAATCAATGTCGTCTGCGATATGAGTGGCTGCATCGATGAAGATCTCCATGAAATATTGGAATTGAATCTTCTTGGTGTTGGCAACCTTGATAGCCGCCAGCTTCTCTTCCTTTACTTCCTTACAAAGGAAGCGGACGAGTGATAAAGCCACGTCAGCACCGCAATGTGTAGCTGACTTCTTCCATGCCTGCACTCGCTCTTGGATGCCGTTGAGTCGAGTCACCGGTGACTCGAGATCGTTCAGAAGACATCCTTTGGCCATAACTCCTTGTCGTTCCTGGACAGCGCGACCTTCAGTCGAGCAACGTAATCCAAGACATTAGCGAGGCATGATTCCAGTCGCAACACGTTCATTGCAGCTTTGTCCTTGACAGGGGAGTTGATAGGATCCAAACCTGTCTCGATCCGCCCAGTTTCTTCCTTGAAGTTCTGACAGAATTCTGCGTGCAAAGAAAAGTAATGAATTGGCAGTTGCATGGTGAAGAAGTTTTGTGCAATTCAGACCACCCAGATAAGTTTCCAGTTCGTCTCTCTTCCGAGTGAGAACATCAACTTTGTCAGCCAAGGCCACCTTCTCCTCCTTCAGCTACACGACTTCTTTCTTCACTTCATCAATAGTAGTTTTCAACTTGGTGTTCTCTTCTTCCAACTTTCCGACTGAAGCCAGCTTCTTGTCGGCAAGTTCTGTCTTCTCCTGCGCCGTCTTCTGCGCCGCTGCAAGGTCAAGGTCCTTCTGCTCCAGAGCCTACTTCATTTTGTCTAGAGAAATAGCATTCTTCAGACGAGCTTGGAGTTGACAATTTTCACTATGCACATCTGTTCAAGTGGAATCACTCGATTCAAAGGATGAAAGGAAAAAGATCAGAAGGCGAGCAGTCGACAAATTGTTACCTCCCATGACAGCAGCTTCATCCTGGGCTTTCTTCAAGTTCTTCTTGCCCAATTCCAGATTGAGGTTGAGTTCGATCTGCTTCTTCTCCAAATCAGCAAATTTGGCTCCAAGCTCACAAGATTTCTGCAATCAACAACAAGACACGTCAATCGACAGAAACAAAGATCAGTCGCTTCTGAGTGATAAAATGCAAAAAAGAGGATAGAATTCTAAGACTACTACGGAATCATACATTCAACAGCAGTCTCAGGGACTACATGAATTGGTTGCACTTGGCGTGCCCCCACTAGTTCGATTTGTCACTCGACATGGTCTGCCCAGCAAGAGTGGAAGGAGTAAAAATAGAAAGATTTAAGACCACCGTCGACTGCCGGCAGTCAACATCGGTCTTGGGGACTACACCCAGTGGGTGCACTTAGCGTGCCCCCACTTGACCAAGAATTCACTCGACATGACCTGTCTAATTCGAGTGAAAAGAGTTGCAAACAACTACATGACACACACCCACTGGGTCTACAGATACAAGGTGCAAACTCATGATAGATGCGCATAAGGTTCCAAAACGCTCATCCACAGACAATGATACGTCCATTTTGCATCATGCTTTTATATCAATATTTATTGCATTATGGGATGTTATTACACATTATGTCATAATACTTATGCCTATTCTCTCTTACTTTACAAGGTTTACATGAAGAGGGAGAATGCCGGCAGCTCGAATTCTGGGCTAGAAAAGGAGCAAATATTAGAGACCTATTATGCACAACTCCAAAAGTCCTGAAACTTCACGGGAGCACGTTTTGGAATATATAAAAAATATTGGGCAAAGAAAGAACCAAAGGGGGGCCACCCACCGTCCATGAGGGTGGGGCCGCACCCTACCCTTGGGTGCGCCCCCTTCCTCGTGGGCCCCCTGGCAGACCTCTGGTGCCCATCTTTGTCTATCTGAAGTCTTTCACCCTGGAAAAAAATCATAATAAAGCTCACGGGACGAAACTCCACTGCCATGAGGCGGAACCTTGGCGGAACCAATGTAGGGCTCCGACGGAGCTGTTCTGCCAGGGGAACATCCCTCCGGGAGAGGGAAATCATCACCATCGTCATCACCATCGATCCTCTCATCGGGAGGGGGTCAATATTCATCAACATCTTCACTAGCACCATCTCATCTCAAACCCTAGTTCATCTCTTGTATCCAACCTTTGTCTCAAAACCTCAGATTGGTACCTGTGGGTTGCTAGTAGTGTTGATTACTCCTTGTAGTTGATGTAGTTGGTTTATTCGATGGAAGATCATATGTTCAGATCCTTTATGCATATTAATACCCCTCTAATTATGAACATGAATATGATTTGTGAGTAGTTACGTTTGTTCCTGAGGACATGGGAGAAGTCTTGTTATAAGTAGTCATGTGAATTTGGTATTCGTTCGATATTTTGATGAGATGTATGTTGTCTCTCCTCTAGTGGTGTCATGTGAACGTCCACTACATGACACTTCACCATTGTTTGGGCCTAGGGGAAGGCATTGGGAAGTAATAAGTAGATGATGGGTTGCTAGAGTGACAGAAGCTTAAACCCTAGTTTATGAGTTGCTTCGTAAGGGGCTGATTTGGATCCATATGTTTCATGGTATGGTTAGGTTTCCCTTAATACTTCTTTTGTAGTTGTGAATGCTTGCAATAGGGTTTAATCATAAGTGGGATGCTTGTCCAAGGAAGGGCAGTACCCAAGCACCGGTCCACCCACATATCAAATTATCAAAGTAACGAACGTGAATCATGTGAACGTGATGAAAACTAGCTTGGCGATAATTCCCATGTGTCCTCGGGAGCGCTTTCCTTTATATAAGAGTTTGTCCAGGCTTGTAATTTGCTACAAAAAGGATTGGGCCATCTTGCTGCACCTTATTTACTTTTGTTACTTGTTACCCGTTACAAATTACCTTATCACAAAACTATCTGTTACCGATAATCTCAGTGCTTGCAGAGAATACCTTACTGAAAACTGCTTGTCATTTCCTTCTGCTCCTCGTTGGGTTCGACACTCTTACTTACCGAAAGGACTAGATAGATCGCCTATACTTGTGGGTCATCAAGACTCTTTTCTCGCGTCGTTGTCGGGGAGTGAAGCAGCTTTGGTAGGTGAAATTTGGTAAGGAAAAATTTATATAGTGTGCTGAAATTTACTATCACTTGTTACTATGGAACATAATCCTTTGAGGGGCTTGTTCGGGGTATCTTCACCCCGACCAGTAGAGCAAAGGGTTGCTCCTCCACCTACTGAACCTACTGAAAATGTTTACTTTGAAATTCCTTCGGGTATGATAGAGAAACTGCTAGCCAATCGTTTTACAGGAGATGGAACATTACATCCCGATTTGCACCTAATCTATGTGGATGAAGTTTGTGGATTATTTAAGCTTGCAGGTATGCCCGAGGATGTTATCAAGAAGAAGGTCTTCCCTTTATATTTAAAGGGAAAGGCATTGACATGGTTTAGGCTATGTGATGATATGGGATCATGGAACTACAACCGATTGAAACTGGAATTTCATCAGAAGTTTTATCATATGCATCTTGTTCATCGTGATCGTAATTATATATATAATTTTTGGCCTCGCGAAGGAGAAAGCATCTCTCAAGCTTGGGGGAGGCTTAAGTCAATGTTATATTCATGCCCCAATCATGAGCTCTCAAGAGAAATTATTATTCAAAAAATTTATGCTCGGCTTTCTCTCAATAATTGCTCCATGCTCGATACTTCTTGTACTGGTTCTTTTATGATGAAGACTATTGAATTCAAATGGGATTTGTTGGAAAGAATTAAACGCAACTCTGAAGATTGGGACCTCGACGAAGGTAAGGAGTCAGGTATAACACCCAAGTTTGATTGTGTTAAATCTTTTATGGATACCGATGTTTTCCGTGAATTTAGCACTAAATATGGACTTGACTCTGAGATAGTAGCTTCTCTCTGTGAATCCTTTACTACTCATGTTGATCTCCCTAAGGAGAAGTGGTTTAAATATAATCCTCCCATTGAAGTAAAAGTAGTTGCACCTGTTGAAGTTGAAGAAAAGACTATCACTTATAATGTTGATCATGTTGTTCCTACTGCTTATATTGAGAAACCACCTTTCCCTATTAGAATAAAGGATCATGCAAAAGCTTCAACTGTGGTTCATAAGAGTAATACTAGAACACCTACACCCTCTGAGCAAATTAAAGTTGAACCTAGTATTGCTATGGTTAAAGATCTCTTAGCTGATAATATGAATGGGCATGTTATTTATTTCTGTGATGAAGCTGCTAGAATTGCTAGACCCGATACTAAGGGTAAACATAGACCAGTAATTGGCATGCCTGTTATTTTTGTTAAAATAGGAGATCATTGTTATCATGGATTATATGATATGGGTGCTAGTGCAAGTGCAATACCTCATTCCTTATACAAAGGCATGATATTGCACCTGCTAAGATAGAAGAGATAGATGTTACAATTAAGCTTGCCAATAGAGATACTATTTCTATGGTTGGGATTGTTAGAGATGTTGAAGTCTTGTGTGGGAAAGTTAAATATCCCGCTGATTTTCTTGTTCTTGGTTCCCCACAAGATGACTTTTGTCCCATTATATTTGGTAGACCCTTCTTGAATACTGTTAATGCTAAGATAGACTGGAAAAAGGATGTTGTTACTATTGGTTTGGGGGATATGTCTCATGAGTTTAATTTTGCTAAATTTCATAGACAACCCCATGATAAAGAATTGCCTAGTAAAGATGAAATTATTGGCCTTGCTTCTTTTGCCGTGCCTCCTAATGATCCTTTAGAACAATATTTTCTCAACCATGAAAATGATATGTTTATGAATGAAAGAAGGGAAATAGATGAAGTATTCTTTAAACAGGGACCTATTTTGAAACAGAACTTGCCTGTTGAAATCCTAGGGGATCCTCCTACACCCAAGGGTGATCCCGTGTTTGAGCTTAAACCATTACCTGATACTCTTAAATATGCTTATCTTGATGAGAAATAGATATATCCTGTTATTATCAGTGCTAACCTTTCAGAGCATGAAGAAAAGAAATTATTGAAAACTCTGAAGAATCACCGTGCTACTATTGGATACACTCTTGATGATCTTAAGGGCATTAGTCCCACTCTATGCCAGCACAAAATAAAATTGGAAAAAGATGCGAAACCAGTTGTTGATCACCAATGACGGTTAAATCCTAAGATGAAAGAAGTGGTAAGAAAAGAAATACTAAAGCTTATGGAGGCAAGTATAATTTATCCCATTGCTGATAGTCAGTGGGTAAGTCCTGTCCATTGTGTCCCTAAAAAAGGAGGTATTACTGTTGTTCCTAATGATAAAATGAATTGATCCCACAAAGAATTGTTACATGTTATAGAATGGTAATTGATTTCCACAAATTAAATAAAGATACTAAAAAGGATCATTACCCTTTACCTTTTATTGATCAAATGCTAGAAAGATTATCCAAACATACACATTTTTGCTTTCTAGATGGTTATTCTGGTTTCTCTCAAATACCTGTGTCAAAAGAGGATCAAGAAAAGACCACTTTTACTTGCCCTTTCGGTACCTTTGCTTATAGACATATGCCTTTTGGTTTATGCAATGCACCTGCTACCTTTCAAAGATGTATGACTGCTATATTCTCTGACTTTTGTGAAAAGATTGTTGAGATTTTCATGGATGATTTTTCTGTATATGGAACTTCTTTTGATGATTGCTTAAGCAACCTTGATCGAGTTTTGCAGAGATGTGAAGAAACTAATCTTGTCTTGAATTGGGAGAAGTGCCACTTTATGGTTAATAAAGGTATTGTCTTGGGGCATAAAATTTCTGAAAGAGGTATTGAAGTTGATAAATCTAAAGTTGATGCTATTGAAAAGATGATGTGTCCTAAGGACATTAAAGGTATAAGAAGTTTCCTTGGTCATCCCGGTTTTTATAGGAGGTTCATTAAGGACTTCTCTAATATTTCTAGGCCTCTGACTAATCTCTTACAAATTGATGTTCCATTTGTCTTTGATGATGATTGTGTAGAAGCATTTGAAATACTTAAGAAAGCCTTGATTTCTGCACCTATTGTTCAGCCACTTGATTGGAATTTACCCTTTGAAATTATGTGTGATACTAGTGATTATGTTGTAGGGGCTGTTCTAGGACAAAGAGTTGATAAGAAATTAAATGTTATCCAATATGCTAGTAAAACTCTAGACAGTGCCCAGAGAAATTATTCTACTACTGAAAAAGAATTTTTAGCAGTTGTATTTGCTTGTGATAAGTTCAGACCTTATATCGTTGATTCCAAAGTAACTGTTCACACTGATCTTGCTGCTATTAAATATCTTATGGAAAAGAAAGATGCTAAACCTAGACTTATTAGATGGGTTCTCCTACTACAAGAATTTGATTTGCATATTATTGATAGAAAGGGAGCTGAGAATCCCGTTGCTGACAACTTGTCTAGGTTAGAGAATGTTCTTGATGACCCACTACCTATTGATGATAGCTTTCCTGATGAACAATTAGCTGACATAAATGCTTCTCGTACTGCTCCATGGTATGCTGATTATGCTAATTACATTGTTGCTAAATTTATACCACCAGTTTCACATACCAGCAAAAGAAAAAAGTTTTTCTATGATTTAAGACATTACTTCTGGGATGACCCACACCTCTATAAAGGAGTAGATGGTGTTATTAGACGTTGTGTACCTGAGCATGAACAGGAACAGACCCTACGCAAGTGTCACTCCGAGGCTTATGGAGGACACCACGCTGGAGATAGAACTGCACATAAGGTATTGCAATCCGGTTTTTATTGGCCTACTCTCTTCAAAGATGCCCGTAAGTTTGTCTTGTCTTGTGATGAATGTCAAAGAATTGGTAATACTAGTAGATGTCAAGAAATGCCTATGAATTATTCACTGTTATTGAACCATTTGATGTTAGGGGCTTTGATTATATGGGACCGTTTCCTTCCTATAATGGGTATACACATATTTTAGCTGCTGTTGATTCCGTTACTAAGTGGGTAGAAGCCATTCCAACTAGTAGTGCTGATCATAACACCTCTATTAAGATGCTTAAAGAAGTTATTTTTCCTAGGTTTGGAGAGTTCACATTTTATTTCATGGTGCTTTTCGTAAAATGCTTGCTAAGTATGATGTTAATCATAGAATTGCATCCATACCACCCGCAGTCTAGTGGTCAAGTAGAACTGAGTAATAGAGAGCTTAAATTAATTTTGCAAAATACTGTTAATATATCTAGAAAGAATTGGTCCAAGAAACTTGATGATGCATTATGGGCTTATAGAACTGCATATAAAAATCCTATGGGTATGTCTCCGTATAAAATGGTTTATGGAAAAGCTTGTCACTTACCTCTCAAACTAGAACATAAGGCATATTGGGCCATTAAAGAGCTCAATTATGATTTCAAACTTCCCGATGAGAAGAGGCTTTTTGACATTAGCTCACTTGATGAATGGACAACCCAGGCCTATGAGAATGCCAAGCTGTTTAAAGAAAAGGTTAAAAGATGGCATGACAAAAGGATACAAAAGCGTGAGTTTAATGTAGGTGATTATGTATTGCTATACAACTCTCGTTTAAGATTTTTTGCAGGAAACTCCTCTCTAAATGGGAAGGTCCTTGCCTTATTGAGGAGGTCTATCGTTCCGGTGCCATAAAAATCAACAACTTCGAAGGCAGAAATCCGAGGGTGCTGAACAGTCAAAGAATCAAACATTACATCTCAGGTAACCCTATAAATGTTGAAACTAATTATCGGTGTCAAAACCGGCGGATCTCGGGTAGGGGGTCCCGAACTGTGCGTCAAGGCCGGATGGTAACAGGAGACAAGGGACACGATGTTTTTACCCAGGTTCGGGCCCTCTCGATGGAGGTAATACCCTACTCCTGCTTGATTAATATTGATGATATGGGTAGTACAAGAGTAGATCTACCACGAGATCAAGGAGGCTAAACCCTAGAAGCTAGCCTATGGTATGATTGTTGTATATGGAGTTGATGTCCTATGGACTACAACCCTCTGGTTTATGTAGACACCGGATAGGGTTAGGGTTACACAGAGTCGGTTACAATGGTAGGAGATCTTGAATATCCGCATCGCCAAGCTTGCCTTCCACGCCAAGGAAAGTCCCATCCGGGCACGGTACGAAGTCTTCAATCTTGTATCTTCATAGTCCTGGAGTCCGGCTAAAGGTATAGTCCGGCTACCCGAACACCCCCTAATCCAGGACTCCCTCAGTAGCCCCCGAACCAGGCTTCAATGAAGACGAGTCCACCACGCAGATTGTTCAGCATTGCAAGGCGGGTTCTCCTCCAAATCCTGTGTACCTGTAGGAATAATGTCTGATTTTTGTAATGTAGTGCTCCTCGGCTTCCACGCCCAATAATGGTCGTCTTCCACGTGTCAAATGAATGCGAAAAGCCGGGGCGTTTTTACATCCACACCCCTAG
The DNA here is from genome assembly GCF_003073215.2 of Triticum urartu. NCBI lineage: Eukaryota > Viridiplantae > Streptophyta > Magnoliopsida > Poales > Poaceae > Triticum > Triticum urartu. The sequence continues at coordinate 153,560,628 of NC_053026.1, read as the reverse complement.
CCGTATAAACGAGCCGCCTATTTAACGGGATGGGGATTTAGGTCCAAACCACATCTTCTCCTCTCCGCGAGTTATCATCAGAGTGCTTCCAGCAAAGGTCCATTCCAACATGACCAGCCGCCGCAGCTCCTCCCCTCGCCCCTCCGGTCCCAAACCCGGGGACTGGGAGAGTTGCACCATCCCGCATAGCGAGTTAGTGTCGCTTCAGGCCAAGGGATTTCTCCCTCAGGCATACATGGTCCCGGTCCGAGCCGGTCTCGCCACCTACAATGGCGGAAAACAAGCGGAGAGCACCCCCAATCCTTCTAAAGGAGAGCGGGTGTGCCTCGTCCCCTATCTAATAAGGGGACTAGGATTTCCAATTCATCCATTTCTCCGCGGGCTTCTGGAGTTCTATGGCCTCCAGCTGCACAATCTCACGCCCGCCTTCGTATTACATATTGCGGGTTTCGTCGCCCTTTGCGAGCTATTTTTAGGCGTTGAGGCTCATTTCACGCTGTGGAAGAGGTTATTCTGCCTAGTGCCCCGTTCTCAAGAGGGGTCTATATACCAAGTGGGTGGAGCCAAAGTATGGCGCATCGCCGGGACCGGATACCTATCCGGAACCCCAAAGAAGGCGTCCGAGGACTGGCCTTCGGAATGGTTTTACATAGATGACGTCCCGCTACCGGATCCTATCCGGGTCGTTCTCCCTGAGTTCAACAGTGCTCCATTGAAGAAACGCTTGAGCTGGCGTCCGCGGAGCTCTCAAAGAGAAAACGATAGAGACGTCCTTTACCTGATGGGCCAGATAAGACTGTTGGCTCATTCCGGACTAACCATGATTGGAGTCATGGCCGCATGCATTATGCGGGGGGTGCAGCCGCTTCAATATAGAGGCCACCCCATGTGGGATTTCAACGGGGAGGATGCGCCACCCGTTACGGTCGTAAGGGGTCGGCCTCAGCCGCCGCCCTAGTAAAGATCTTATCCTCTTTGTACAAAGGAGAAAAGGAGGAATTCCTCTGCGTCAACCCGCGGACCGGATTTACTATGAACGATCCTCCAAGTTGGGTAAGTGAACAATTGCGCTTGCCCGTTTGTTTTATACTCCCACGGTTAGATATGTAGTCTAACGACTTCAATGCAGGAACTGCGACAGGAGGTAAAGGATATAAACAGCCGCCCTCCATAGCCCGAGGACCCAGAACGGTCCCTCGATCCGGACTCTGAAGAGGATCCGGACATATCGGTGGAGCTTATCGACGGGGTGTTCCATCAGCTAAGCAAGGACAATACCTTGGTAGCCATTACGGCTGATTACCCAGGGTTAATCCCGGCCTCCCAGGTGACAGAAACCGGAGTCTCATTCCCTTGAGAGAGATTCCATTCTCACGTATTCCGGTGTTTCTAACGACAACCGTGTTTTGCAGGGGAGATTTCTGAGGCGGGAGGCCGAACCTGCGGCGGCTAGCCATCGAGGGGCCGCAGGGCCCCGTGGGGCAAAAAGGAATGTAGTCCGGACTGAGATGCCGGTGCAAAGGTATAGCGCACCCTCTGTTTCCCTGGTGTTATTCTGTCAGGGCATATTAATGTTCGTGCTATCTTCAGAACGAAGAGACCTCGCCAGACTACATCCGGAGAGGTTGCCAATCGCGCCTCCACCAGCCAGGCTCCAACGTCTGGCCAGGAAGCGGAGGCGAGCACAAGGCGCGCACCGGACACTCCTCCGACAGAGGATGCGGACAGGCTGTCTGCCACAAATTCTAAAGTGGAGAGTGCCATGAACCACAGCCGTCGCCGGACAGTTCTACGCGACGCTTGTTTCTCCCAAGAGGCTTTAGATGCCTTTAACTCGGGAGATGCGTACCTCCGTGCCGCTCAAAATGGTTTAGCCAGAGCCACGGAGCAGTATGTAGAAGACATACGGGTAAGAAAATTTTGGTCAAATGTATATATATACCAGTAGCCCCCAAGACTTGAAACAGTTAGAGCAACTGATTTAAGGATCATTTAATATGCAGGTTCTTACAGAGGAGAATACCGTACTGTCCTAGGAGCTGGAAAAGTGCAAGGCCCAACTAGAGGCCGCACTAGCCGCAGCAGGGGAGCCCAAAGAGACCCCCTCAGGTAAGATACACTTTGAAAGATTAGTATTGTGTGGTGTGGGTGCAAATCTGACAAATCATATTGCAGATGGCGCCGGACTCCATCCGGAAAAGCAACAACTCTTACGCCGGCTAAAGGACGGTGAGAGTATGTTGACAAAGGTGAGGCGAGAGAAGAATGATCTTCAGGATGCCAACACCAAGCTGGACATCGAACTTAAAGATGTTCGTGGCCAGCTGTCGGACTCCACGAAGGAGAATCAACGGCTTCGACGCGGCATATTTAGTAAGTGCTTGAACGAACTTTGAAAAAAGAGTTCGGCGAGGAAGTCGACTAACAGAGTAACGTCTGTAAGTATGCTCACAGGTCGTCCTGCAGAGGAGATACCCGGTTCTACGGGTGACCTTCTTCCCGAACTCTTGCAACTGCACGAGCGAATTCGGCGAGTGATGCGAGGCGTTGCCCAAACCTTATGGCCTGCCCACTCCATGCCCGAGGGCCTTGGAGAGCTTGCGGAGAAGTTGAAGGGAGCTCAGCGGCGCTTCCGGTTGTGGAAGATATCAGCCTGCCGACAAGGCGCTAGGGAGGCCTGGGCCATGGTGAAGACCCGTTTTACGAAGTCTGACCCGAACCACATGGCCGAGGTCGGACCAGTGGGGCCTGACGGGAAGGAGATCCCTGTAAGCTTAGTATACGGCCAAGTAGAGTTGGCCGCGAAGTATTCCGAGCAGGACTGTAAATTAGACAGCCTGTTAGATGGTATAGAAGAGGAATACAATCAGTTAGAATGACTATGTAATTTTGAATTGACATGTGTAATGCCTTCTAGCCGGATTGTAGATCGTTTGTCGTTGCCGACCTTTTCGCTTCAACCTCGGGACCTGACGGTCCGGAGTGTGTCCGAATACCATAGCGGTTATATAAGAACTGGGGTATGCGTGGAGACCAGGTGTAGGGGTCATTAGTTCTTTATTAGACAAGTGCCCAACTAGTTATGTTATATTACATGGTTAGTAAGAAACATCTTCCAGAGAGAATAGTTCCGTTAGGGGTTCCTTTTGCTGGGAGGCATGCCCTAAAGTGCATGTCCGGACTGCGTGAAAAGACGCAGAAAAAAGCATCTGGGGGCGCATAAAGTGAGTAAAAAGATCATCTTTTATTTCACCGACCGAATATTCCCTTAAGAACGCTAGCTTTCGGCTTCACCCAGTCTGAGGTACACATCCGGCTGACCCGGCAGTAACAATCGCAGAGGTGCTCCCTTTACCGCCTAGCGGAACAATCGGGAATGTAGGGGTAAGCACAGGAGCCAGGCAACCCAGCTTGGCCAAAACTTAAGTCATATCGATGCATATAATGGTGAAGAAAAAGGTACATGCGGAAGTTTGACGCATGTGTTGGGCGTGAAGCCCGTATAAATAAGCTTCTATTAAAGAAGCCCCCAGGTTTAATGAGCGCGAATGGCGCGTCACTAGATGAGCCTTTAAGGGCTATAAAAGAAAAGAGGGTAAGGAGAGAAATGTAAGACAGAAAAATGCAAAAAATGGACAAAGGAAGGAGACGAACACAGAGTCCGGCGCTAGGCATAGAATCTTCGGAGACGGGTGGCGTTCCACGGGTTCGGCTCGAGTCGGTTATCCGACGCATCTTGCAGACGGTACGCCCCACCAGTCAGGACTTGGTCAATTATGAATGGACCTTCCCACTTGGGCTTGAGTTTGTCCTTTTTCTTATCCGGCAGGCGTAGAACTAGTTCGCCAACGTTGTAATTTTTGGCCCGTACTTCTCTGCTTTGATATCTTCGGGTCTGCTGTTGATAAAATGCGGAACGGGATTTTGCCACGTCACGCTCCTCCTCCAAGGCGTCCAAGTTGTCCTGCCGATCGAGCTCGGCTTCTCTTTCTTTGTACATGCGCACTCTAGGTGAGTCATGAATTATGTCGCAGGGCAAGACTGCCTCTGCGCCGTACACCATAAAAAATGGTGTGTATCCGGTGGTGCGATTTGGCGTGGTCCGCAGCCCCCATAGCACGGAGTCGAGCTCCTCTACCCAGTGCGTGTTAGATTCCTTGAGGGACCGCACCAGTCTGGGTTTAATGCCGCTCATGATAAGACCATTTGCACGTTCGACCTGGCCGTTTGTTTGTGGGTGATAGACGGAAGCATAATCGAGCTTGATGCCCATGTTTTTGCACCAGAGTTTTACCTCGTCGGCGGTAAAGTTTGTACCGTTATCGGTTATGATGCTGTGGGGGACGCCATAACGGTGTACAACCCCAGATATGAAGTCTATCACAGGTCCGGATTCGGCCGTTTTAACAGGCTTGGCTTCTATCCATTTGGTGAACTTATCCACCATGACCAGTAAGTATTTTTTCCTATGGGTCCCACCTTTAAGGGGTCCGACCATGTCAAGCCCCCAGACCGCAAAAGGCCAGGTGATGGGTATAGTTTGGAGTGCGGTGGGTGGCATATGGCTTTGGTTGGCAAAAAGTTGGCAACCAATGCATCGTTCGACTAGGTCCTGAGCATCTGCCCGGGCCGTCGGCCAATAAAAGCCTGTACGGAAAGCCTTGCTAACAAGGGACCGAGCAGCGGCGTGGTGACCACCGAGTCCGGCATGAATTTTAGCCAGAAGGTTCCGCCCTTCCTCTTCGGAGATGCACCTTTGAAGGACTCCGGTAGTGCTTTTCTTATAAAGCTCTCCCTCATGGACTCTATAGGCTTTAGATCGCCGCACTATGCAGCGGGCCTCGTTTTGGTCCTCCGGGAGTTCCTGCCTAGTAAGGTAGGCTAGGAATGGTTCTGTCCACGGGGCGATAACCGCCATTATTACGTGGGCTGAAGGTGTAATTTCATTGGTAGAGCCTCCAATTATGTCAGATTGTTCGGCGTCGAGTGGTGCGGCTGGGTCCGGGCTGTTATTTGCGGGTTCCCCCTCCCATGCTACGGATGGCTTGAACAATCTTTCCAAAAAGATGTTGGGGGGGACTGCATCGCGTTTTGCTCCGATGCGTGCCAGGACGTCCGCTGCTTGATTGTTTTCTCGGGCTATATGGTGAAACTCCAGCCCTTCGAACCGAGCTGACATTTTTAGGACGGCGTTGCGGTAAGCTGCCATTTTTGGGTCCTTGGCGTCAAAGTCTCCATTTATTTGGGATATCGCGAGGTTTGAATCCCGGCGCACCTCTAGGCGTTGAATGCCCATGGATACTGCCATCCGGAGACCATGTAAAAGGGCCTCATATTCGGCTGCATTGTTGGAGTCCGTGTACATAATCTGGAGTACATATTGAACTGTGTCTCCTGTGGGGGACGTAAAAACGACGCCGGCCCCTAGTCCGGCCAACATTTTGGAACCGTCGAAGTGCATGATCCAGTTTGAATATGTGTCGTACTCTTTAGGGAGTTCGGCCTCCGTCCATTCTGCGACGAAGTCGGCCAAAACTTGCAACTTGATAGCTCGCCATGGCCTATAAGTTATGTCGAATGGGAGGAGCTCAATGGCCCATTTTGCAATCCGGCCCGTTGCGTCACGGTTGTTTATAATATCGTTGAGTGGTACTTCCAATGCTACTATGATTGAACACTCTTGAAAGTAGTGTCGTAGCTTCCGAGATGCCATGAATACCGCGTATGCAATATTTTGGTAATGCAGGTACCGTGATTTGCATGGAGTGAGGACAGTGGACACGTAGTAGACCGGCCTTTGAAGGGGGAATTTGTGTCCATCTGTTTCCCTCTCGACAACGAGCACTGCGCTGACAACTTGATGTGTTGCTGCAATATACAATAACATTGGTTCGCCGGTGTTCGGCGCGGCCAGGACTGGGTTTGTTGCCAATATGGCTTTTATTTCATCAAGTTCGCCCGTGGCGGCAGCCGTCCACTCGAAGTGTTCGGTGCGCCGAAGGAGGCGATAGAGGGGTAGTGCCTTTTCCCCCAAGCGGGAGATGAAGCGGCTTAAAGCCGCAACGCATCCGGTTAATTTTTGTATTTGTTTGAGGTCCTTTGGGATATCCAATTGTGACAAAGCTCGGATCTTGGCTGGATTTGCTTCAATTCCTCTACTGGATACAATGAAGCCCAAGAGCTTTCTGGCTGGGACGCCGAAGACGCATTTTTCCGGGTTGAGCTTGATGTCATATTTTCGGAGGTTATCGAATGTAAGCCTCAAGTCGTCTACTAGAGATTCGACATGTCTTGATTTGATGACCACATCATCCACATACGCCTCCACTGTTTTGCCGATCTAGTTTGCCAGACATGTCTGGATCATGTGCTGATATGTTGCGCCGGGGTTTTCAGCCCTAAGGGCATTGTGTTGAAGCAGAATGGGCCGTATGGTGTGATGAATGCTGTGGCGGCTTGGTCTGATTCTGCCATCTTGATTTGATGGTAACCGGAGTATGCATCGAGGAAACACAACGAATCGTTTCCTGCGGTGGCATCGATAATTTGATCGATACGGGGGAGGGGGAAGGGATCCTTTGGGCAAGCCTTGTTGAGGTCTTTAAAATCGACACACAGGCGCCAGGATTTGTCCTTCTTTGGTACCATCACCAAGTTTGCTAGCCAGTCCGGATGTTTTATGTCTCTAATGAATCCGGCATCCAATAGCTTGGCTAGCTCCTCTCCCATAGCCTGTCTCTTAGGTTCGGAAAAACGCCGAAGGGCTTGTTTGACAGGTTTGAATCCTTTTAGGATATTTAAGCTGTGTTCGGCCAGCCTGCGTGGGATCCCTGGCATGTCTGAAGGGTGCCAGGCGAAAATGTCCCAGTTCTCTCATAGGAACTCTCGCAGTACGACGTCTACATCAGGGTTCAGTCGTGCCCCGATGGAAGCTGTTTTATTGGGGTCCATTGGATGGACCTGGAATTTGACTATTTCGTCAGCTGGCTTGAAGGATGTGGATTTGGATCTCTTGTCGAGTATCACATCATCCCTGTTAACCGTGGAGCGCAGCGCAGTCAGTTCCTCGGCCGCTAAGGCTTCGGATAGTGCCTCAAGGGCTAATGCGGCCGTCTTCTTTTCGGCGCGGAGTGCTATGTCCGGATCACTAGCTAGAGTGATAATTCCGTTCGGCCCGGGCATCTTAAGCTTCATGTACCCATAATGGGGTATTGCTTGGAAGATTGTGAATGCTTCCCGCCCTAGTAAAGCGTGATATCCACTTTTGAACGGGGCCACCTGAAACGTGACTTCTTCGGACCTGTAATTATCCGGCGTGCCGAACACCACATCTAGTGTGATTTTTCCTGTGCAGCGCGCTTCCCGACTGGGGATTATTCCTCTAAAGGTTGTGCTGCTTCGCTCGATGCGGTTCCAGTCTATTTCCATTTTTTGAAGGGTTTCCTCATAAATGAGGTTTAGTCCGCTGCCTCCATCCATGAGCACCTTGGTGAGGCGAAAGCCGTCCACTATGGGACTGAGGACCAATGCGGCTGGTGCTCGGGCTGTTCGGAATCTAGGTTCATCACTTGCGTTGAAGGTAATAGCAGTGTCGCTCCATGGATTTATTGTTGCAACTTGATAGACTTTGGCGAGGCTGCGGAGTGTTCTTTTTCGCATATTGTTTGATGCAAAAGTCTCGAAGACTGTGAGAACGGTACTGGTGTCCTCGGGCTGGCTTTCTGCGGCCTCCAGAATTAAGAGGTCCTCGCCAATTTTGGCCACCTGCCGGAGTATCCAACATGCTCTAAGGCTGTGAGTTGGTGGGGCGTCCTCTGTACTGTGAATTCTACAGGGTCCATCAAGCCACCTTTCCAGTACGGTCACATGCCCTGTAGAGGGTTTTTGGCTTTTTGGTGTTTATCCCGGGTGTCCTATGATGATGCACCCTCTTAGTTCGGACGGGATTACTATTCAAGGCCGGATTATCCCAAAATTTTATTTCGGTTTTCCAGGTGCTTTCCATCGCACAGTATTTTTGTACTATGGATGCCAAGTCAGCGAAGCGTGTAATATCACGACGACTTACGGCATTAAGGATTCCCTTGTCCGTGCAATTACTGCAGAAAATTGAGATTGCGTCTCCCTCGCGGCAATCCTTTATCCTGTTCATAACCAGGAGGAATCTGGCCCAGTAATGATGTACTGTTTCCTCGGGCCTCTGCCTGATTTGGGAGAGATCGCTTATGTTCAGGGGGGTGGGTGTCGTTGAATCTGAAACCTCACCCAAAACAAGATTCGGAGGCCGAAGAGTTTCCGAACTCTGAAGTTCGGATTCTTGGATGTTGTCCAATGAATCTAGCCCATTGCCTGATCCTAAGCTCAGGTCTTGAGTTACATCCTCCCCTCCGCGGGTATCCGTCTTGGAGGGGTCGAGGATTCGGACGTAGCTAGTCCTTAAAATAGATGAAGGGTCGCCGTACTGCGCCTCTACCACGGCAACGTGGTGGGTGACTTGGGGAGAGTTAATTTCTCTTAGATCGGGTTTAAGCCCAACCTGGTCGTAATCCGTAGCGACCCCCAGGGCAGCGATGCGATCCAAGAGCTCGTTTATGGAAGAGAGCTCCATTGGATCTAGCTGCTCGATGAGCTCCGAGCTGACGTGTAGGTTGCTTTTGATGACCCGAGAGGTCACCGTCGGCGCAACAGCCGAACAGGCGGTCATGAGAAAACCACCTAGCCGGAGAGTTTGGCCGATAGCCAAGGCTCCATTAGCAACGGCACCGTCTTTAAAGACGGGAGGAGGCATCCTTCCTGATTGCGACGACACAGAGGAACTCTCAATGAAAGCACCAATGTCGGTGTCAAAACCGGCGGATCTCGGGTAGGGGGTCCCGAACTGTGCGTCAAGGCCGGATGGTAACAGGAGACAAGGGACACAATGTTTTTACCCAGGTTCGGGCCCTCTCGATGGAGGTAATACCCTACTCCTGCTTGATTAATATTGATGATATGGGTAGTACAAGAGTAGATCTACCACGAGATCAAGGAGGCTAAACCCTAGAAGCTAGCCTATGGTATGATTGTTGTATATGGAGTTGATGTCCTATGGACTACAACCCTCCGGTTTATATAGACACCGGATAGGGTTAGGGTTACACAGAGTCGGTTACAATGGTAGGAGATCTTGAATATCCGCATCACCAAGCTTGCCTTCCATGCCAAGGAAAGTCCCATCCGGACACGGGACGAAGTCTTCAATCTTGTATCTTCATAGTCCTGGAGTCCGGCTGAAGGTATAGTCCGGCTACCCGAACACCCCCTAATCCAGGACTCCCTCACTAATGTTATTGAAACCGTAACCCCGGAGGAATATATAAGGGACACTTTCCGGAACGTTTTAGACCCCGAAAAGGAATAGGTATGTGGTACGGTAAGTAAACCAACTCCAAAACAGTTCTAATAGCAATTTTTCTCTGTTTTGGAATATTTAAGAAAATAGGAAAATAAGAAGTCCGAAAAGGACACGAGGCTTCCACGAGGGTGGAGGGCGCGCCCCCTGCCTCGTGGGCACCTCATGTGCCCTCCGGATTCCGTTTTCTTGCACGATACTACTTTTGGTCGGTAAAAATTCATTATATAATCTCCCGAAGGTTTTGACCACCGTACCATGCAAATATCCTTTGTTTTAGTTTCGAACTGTCCTGCTGCCGATTTAGATCAAGATGTCTTCTCAATGAAGGAAATATGCCCTAGAGGCAATAATAAAGTTATTATTTATTTCATTATTTAATGATAAATGTTTATTATTCATGCTAGAATTGTATTAACCGGAAACATAATACATGTGTGAATACATAGACAAACATAGTGTCACTAGTATGCCTCTACTTGACTAGCTCGTTAATCAAAGATGGTCAAGTTTCCTAACCATAGACATGAGTTGTCATTTGATTAACGAGATCACATCATTAGGAGAATGATGTGATTGAATTGACCCATTCCGTTAGCTTACCACTTGATCGTTTAGTATGTTGCTATTGCTTTCTTCATGACTTATACATGTTCCTATGACTATGAGATTATGCAACTCCCGTTTATCGGAGGAACACTTTGTGTGCTACCAAATGTCACAACGTAACTGGGTGATTATAAAGGTGCTCTACAGGTGTCTCTGAAGGTACTTGTTGGGTTGGCGTATTTCGAGATTAGGATTTGTCATTCCGATTGTCCGAGAGGTAGCTCTAGGCCCACTCGGTAATGCACATCACTATAAGCCTTGCAAGCATTGTAACTAATGAGTTAGTTGCGGGACGACGTATTACGGAATGAGTAAAGAGACTTGCCGGTAACAAGATTGAACTAGGTATTGAGATACCGATGATCGAATATCGGGCAAGTAACATACCGATGACAAAGGGAACAACGTATGTTGTTATGCGGTTTGACCGATAAAGATCTTCGTAGATTATGTAGGAGCCAATATGAGCATCCAGGTTCCACTATTGGTTATTGACCGGAGACGTGTCTCGGTCATGTCTACATAGTTCTCGAACCCATAGGGTCCGCACGCTTAACGTTCGGTGACGATTTGTATTATAAGTTTATGTGTTTTGATGTAACTAAGGTAGTTCGAAGTCCCGGATGAGATCAGGGACATGACGAGGAGTCTCGAAATGGTAGAGACATAAAGATCGATATATTGGACGACTATATTCGGACATTCGAAAGGTTCGGAGTGATTCGGGTATTTTGCGGAGTACCGGAGAGTTACGGGAATTCACCGAGGAGTATATGGGCCTTATTGGGCTTTAGGGGAAAGCGAGAAGAGAGGCTGAGCGCCCCCCCCCCCTGAATGCTTAGTCCGAATTGGACTAGGGGGAGGGGCGGCGCACCCCTCCTTCCTTCTCTTCTCTTTTCCCTTTCCTTCTCTCCTACTCCTACTACTTGGAAGGGCTCCTAGTTCTACTAGGGAAGGGGGAATCCTACTCCCGGTGGGAGTAGGACTCCCCTAGGGTGCGCCATAGAGAGGGCCGTACCTCCCCGTCCTCCACTCCTTTATATACGGGGAGGGGGGCACCCCTTGGACACAACAATTGATCATTGATCTTTTAGCCGTGTGCGGTGCCCCCCTCCACCATAACCCACCTCGGTCATATCATAGCGGTGCTTAGGTGAAGCCCTGCGTCGGTAGCATCATCATCACCATCATCACGCCGTCGTGCTGATGGAACTCTCCCTCGAAGCTCTGCTGGATCGGAGTCCGTGGGACGTCATCAAGCTGAACATGTGCTGAACTCATAGGTGTCGTGCGTTCGGTACTTGGATCGGTCGGATCGTGAAGATGTACGACTACATCAACCGCGTTGTGCTAACGCTTCCGCTTTCGTTCTACGAGGGTACGTGGACACACTCTACCCTCTCATTGCTATGCATCACCATGATCCTGTGTGTGCGTAGGAAAATTTTGAAATTACTACGTTCCCCAACAGTGGTATCTGAGCCAGGTTTTATGCGTAGATGTTATATGCACGAGTAGAACACAAGTGAGTTGTGGGCGATACAAGTCATACTGCTTACCAGCATGTCATACTTTGGTTCGGCGGTATTGTTTGATGAAACGGCCCAGACCGACATTACGCGTATGCTTACGCGAGACTGGTTCTACCGACGTGCTTTGCACACAGGTGGTTGGCGGGTGTCAGTTTCTCCAACTTTAGTTGAACCGAGTGTGGCTACGCCCGGTCCTTGAGAAGGTTAAAACAGCACTAACTTGACTAACTATCATGTTGGTTTTGATGCGTAGGTAAGAACGGTTCTTGCTCAGCCCGTAGCAGCCACGTAAAACTTGCAACAACAAAGTAGAGGACGTCTAACTTGTTTTTGCAGGGCATGTTGTGATGTGATATGGTCAAGACGTGATGAGATATAAATTGTTGTATGAGATGATCATGTTTTGTTAAAGTTATCGGCAACCAGCAGAATCCTTATGGTTGTCTCTTTATTGCATAAGATGCAAGCGCCATACAATTGCTTTACTTTATCGCTATGCGATAGCAATAGTTGGAAGAGCAATAGTTGGCAAGACGACCATGTGACGACACATTGATAGAGATCAAGATGATGGAGATCATGGTGTCATGCTGGTGACGATAGAGATCATGACGGTACTTTGGAGATGGAGATCAAAGGCGCAAGATGATCATGGCCATATCATGTCACATATTTTGATTGCATATGATGTTTATCCTTATACATCTTATTTTGCTTAGTTTGACGGTAGCATTATAAGATGATCTCTCACTAAATTTCAAGCTAAAAGTGTTCTCCCTGAGTATGCACCATTGCCAAAGTTCGTCGTGCCCAGACACCACATGATGATCAGGTGTGATAAGCTCTACGTCCATCTACAACGGGTGCAAGCTAGTTTTGCACACGCAGAATACTCAGGTTAAACTTGACGAGCCTAGCATATGCAGATACGGCCTCGGAACACTAAGACCGAAAGGTCGAGCGTGAATCATATAGTAGATATGATCAACATAGTGATGTTCACCATTGAAAACTACTCCATTTCACGTGATGATCGGTTATGGTTTAGTTGATTTGGATCACGTGATCACTTAGATGATTAGAGGGATGTCTATCTAAGTGGGAGTTCTTAAGTAATTTGATTAATTGAACTTTAATTTATCATGAACTTAGTCCTGGTAGTATTAGCATATCTATGTTGTAGATCAATAGCTCGCGTTTAGCTCCCCTGTTTTATTTTTGATATGTTCCTAAGAGAAAACTAAGTTGAAAGATTTTAGTAGCAATGATGCGGATTGGATCCGTGATCTGAGGATTATCCTCATTGTTGCACAGAAGAATTATGTCCTTGATGCACCACTAGGTGACAAACCTATTGCAAGAGCAGATGCAGACGTTATGAACGTTTGGCTAGCTCAATATGATGACTACTTGATAGTTTAGTGCACCATGCTTAACAACTTAGAATCGGGACTTCAAAGACGTTTTGAACGTCATGGATCATATGAGATGTTCCAGGAGTTGAAGTTAATATTTCAAGAAAATACCAGAGTTGAGAGATATGAAGTCTCCAACAAGTTATATAGCTAAAAGATGGAGGAGAATAGCTCAAGCAATGAGCATGTGCTCAGATTGTCTGGGTACTACAATCGCTTGAATCAAGTGGGAGTTAATCTTCCAGATAAAATAGTGATTGACAGAATTCTCTAATCACCATCACCAAGTTAGTAGAACTTCGTGATGAACTATAGTATGCAAGGGATGATGAAAACAATTCCCGAGCTTTTCATGATGATGAAATCGATGAAGGTAGAAATCAAGAAAGAGCATCAAGTGTTGATGATTAACAAGACCACTAGAAAAGGGCAAAGGGAAAGAAAGGGAACTTCAAGAAGAACGGCAAGCAATTTGCTACTCAAGTGAAGAGGACCAAGTCTGGACCTAAGCCTGAGACTAAGTGCTTTTACTGCAAAGGGACTAGTCACTGGAAGCGAAACTTCCTCAAGTATTTGGCGGATAAGAAGGATGGCAAAGTGAACAAAGGTATATTGGATATACATGTTATTGATGTGTACTTTACTAGTGTTTATAGCAACCCCTCGGTATTTGATACTAGTTCAGTTTCTAAGAGTAGTAACTTGAAATGGGAATTGCAGAATGAACAGAGACTAGTTAAGGGTAAAGTAACAATGTGTGTTGGAAGTAGTTCCAATAATGATATGATCATCATCGCACACTCCCGGTACTTCCGGGATTAGTGTCGAACCTAAATAAGTGTTATTTGGTGTTTGCGTTGAGAATGAATATAATTTGATCATGTTTATTGCAATATGGTTATTCATTTAAGTTAGAGAATAATTGTTATTCTGTTTACATGAATAAAACCTTCTATGGTTCTACACCCAATGAAAATAGTTTGTTGGATCTCGATCGTAGTGATACACATATTCATAATATTGATGCCAAAAGATGCAAAGTTGGTAATGGTAGTGCAACTTATTTGTGGCACTGCCGTTTAGGTCATATCGGTGTAAAGCACATGAAGAAAGTCCATGCTGATGGGCTTTTGGAATCACTTGATTATGAATCAGTTGATGCTTGCGAACCATGCCTCATGGGTAAGACGACTAAGACTCCGTTCTCCGGAACAATGGAGCGAGCAACAGACTTGTTGGAAATAATACATACTGATGTATGCAGTCCGATGAGTGTTGAGGCTCGTGGTGGGTATCGTTATTTTTCTGACCTTCACAGATGATTTGAGCAGATATGGGTATATCTACTTGAAGAAACATAAGTCTGAAACATTTGAAAAGTTCAAAGAATTTCAGTGTGAAGTGGAAAATCATCGTAACAAGAAAATAAAGTTTCTACGATCTGATCGCAGACGCGAATATTTGAGTTATGAGTTTGGCCTTCAATTAAAACAATGTGGAATAGTTTCACAAACTCATGCCACCTGGAACACCACAGCGTAATGGTGTGTCTGAACATCATAACCGTACTTTATTTGATATAGTGCAATCTATGATGTCTCTTACCGATTTACCACTATCGTTTTGGGGCTATGCATTAGAGACAGCTGCATTCACATTAAAAAGGGCACCATCTAAATCCGTTGAGATGACACCGTATGAACTGTGGTTTAGCAAGAAACCTAAGCTGTCGTTTCTTAAAGTTTGGGGTTGCGATGCTTATGTGAAAAAGTTTCATCTTGATAAGCTCAAACCCAAGTCGGAGAAGTGCGTCTTCATAGGATACCCAAAAGTAACTGTTGGGTACACCTTCTATCAGATCCGAAGGCAAGATATTTGTTGCTGAGAATAGATCCTTTCTAGAGAAGGAGTTTCTCTCGAAAGAAGTGAGTGGGAGGAAAGTAGAACTTGATGAGGTAACTGTACCTACTCCCTTATTGGAAAGTAGTTCATCACAGAAACCGGTTCCTGTGACATCTACACCAATTAGTGAAGAACCTAATGATGATGATCATGAAACTTCAGATCAAGTTACTACTGAACCTCGTAGGTCAACCAGAGTGAGATCCGCACCAGAGTGGTACGGTAATCCTGTTCTGGAGGTCATGTTAATTGACCATGACGAACCTACGAACTATGAGGAAGCGATGATGAGCCCAGATTCCGCAAAATGGCTTGAGGCCATGAAATCTGAGATGGGGTCCATGTATGAGAATAAAGTGTGGACTTTGGTTGACTTTCCCGATGATCGGCAAGCCATAGAAAATAAATGGATCTTCAAGAGGAAGACGGACGCTGATCGTAGTTTTACTATCTACAAAGCTAGACTTGTCGAATGACAAAGTTCAAGGTGTTGACTACGATGAGATTTTCTCACTCATTGCGATGCTTAAGTCTGTCCGAATCATGTTAGAAAATTGCCACATTTTATGAAATCTGGCAAATAGATGTCAAAACTACATTCCTTAATGGATTTCTTAAAGAAGAGTTGTATATGATGCAACCAGAAGGTTTTGTCGATCCTAAAGGTGCTAACAAAGTGTGCAAGCTCCAGCTATCCATTTATGGACTGGTGCAAGCCTCTTGGAGTTGGAATAAACGCTTTGATAGTGTGATCAAAGCATATGGTTTTATACAGACCTTTGGAGAAGCCTGTATTTACAAGAAAGTGAGTGGGAGCTCTGTAGCATTTCTAATCTTATATGTGGATGACATATTATTGATTGGAAATGATATAGAATTTCTGGATAGCATAAAAGGATATTTGAATAAGAGTTTTTCAATAAAGGACCTCGGTGAAGCTGCTTACATATTGGGCATCAAGATCTATAGAGATAGATCAAGACGTTTAATTGGACTTTCAAAAGCACATACCTTGACAAGATTTCGAAGTAGTTCAAAATGGAACAGTCAAATAAAGAGTTCTTGCACGTGTTACAAGGTGTGAAATTGAGTAAGACTCAAAGCCTGACCACGGCAGAAGATAGAAAGAGAATGAAAGTCATTCCCTATGCCTCAGCCATAGGTTCTATAAAAGTATGCCATGCTGTGTACCACATCTATTGTATACCCTACACTGAGTTTGGCAGGGGAGTACAATAGTGATCTAGGAGTAGATCACTGAACAGCGGTCAAAATTATCCTTAGTAGAATAAGGATATGTTTCTCGATTATGGAGGTGACAAAAGGTTCGTTGTAAAGGGTTACGTCGATGCAAGTTTTGACACTGATCCAGATGACTCTAAGTCTCAATCTGGATACATATTGAAAGTGGGAGCAATTAGCTAGAGTAGCTCCGTGTAGAGCATTGTTCACATAGATATTTGCAAAATACATACGGCTCTGAATGTGGCAGACCCATTGACTAAACTTCTCTCACAAGAAAAACATGATCACACCTTAGTACTCTTTGGGTGTTAATCACATAGCGATGTGAACTAGATTATTGACTCTAGTAAACCCTTTGGGTGTTGGTCACATGACGATGTGAACTATGTGTGTTAATCACATGGTGATGTGAACTATTGGTGTTAAATCACATGGCGATGTGAACTAGATTATTGACTCTAGTGCAAGTGGGAGACTGAAGGAAATATGCCCTAGAGGCAATAATAAAGTTATTATTTATTTCCTTATTTTATGATAAATGTTTATTATTCATGCTAGAATTGTATTAACCAGAAACATAATACATGTGTGAATACATAGACAAACATAGTGTCACTAGTATGCCTCTACTTGACTAGCTCGTTAATCAAAGATGGTTAAGTTTCCTAACCATAGACATGAGTTGTCATTTGATTAACGGGATCACATCATTAGGAGAATTATGTGATTGACTTGACCCATTCCGTTAGCTTACCACTTGATCGTTTAGTATGTTGCTATTGCTTTCTTCATGACTTATACATGTTCCTATGACTATGAGATTATGCAACTCCCGTTTACCGGAGGAACACTTTGTGTGCTACCAAACGTCACAACTTAACTGGGTGATTATAAAGGTGCTCTACAGGTGTCTCAGAAGGTACTTGTTGGGTTGGCGTATTTCGAGATTAGGATTTGTCACTCCGATTGTCGGAGAGGTATCTCTAGGCCCACTCGGTAATGCACATCACTATAAGCCTTGCAAGCATTGTAACTAATGAGTTAGTTGCGGTATGATGTATTACGGAACGAGTAAAGAGACTTGCCGGTAACGAGATTGAACTAGGTATTGAGATACCGACGATCGAATATCGGGCAAGTAACATACCGATGACAAAGGGAACAATGTATGTTGTTATGCGGTTTAACCGATAAAGATCTTCGTAGAATATGTAGGAGCCAATATGAGCATCCAAGTTCCGCTATTGGTTATTGACCGGAGATATGTCTCGGTCATGTCTACATAGTTCTCGAACCCGTAGGGTCCGCACGCTTAACGTTCGGTGACGATTTGTATTATAAGTTTATGTGTTTTGATGTACCTAAGGTAGTTCGGAGTCCCGGATGAGATCGGGGACATGACGAGGAGTCTCGAAATGGTTGATACGTAAAGATTGATATATTGGACGACTATATTCGGACATCGGAAAGGTTCCGAGTGATTCGGATATTTTTCGGAGTACCGGAGAGTTACGGGAATTCACCGGGGAGTATATGGGCCTTATTGGGCTTTAGGGGAAAGAGAGAGGAGAGGTTGTGTGCCCCCCACCCCCAATGCTTAGTCCGAATTGGACTAGGGGGAGGGGCGGCGCCCCCTCCTTCCTTCTCTTCTCTTTTCCCTTTCCTTCTCTCCTACTCCTACTACTTGGAAGGGCTCCTAGTTCTACTAGGAAAGGGGGAATCCTACTCCCGGTGGAAGTAGGAATCCCCTAGGGCACGCCATAGAGAGGGCCGGCCCTCCCCCTCCTCCACTCCTTTATATACGGGGAGGGGGCACCCCTTGGACACAACAATTGATCATTGATCTTTTAGCCGTGTGCGGTGCCCCTCCATCATAATCCACCTCGGTCATATCGTAGCGGTGCTTAGGTGAAGCCCTGCGTCGGTAGCATCATCACCACCGTCATCACGCCGTCGTGCTGACGGAACTCTCCCTCGAAGCTCTGCTGGATCGGAGTCCGTGGGACATCATCGAGCTGAACGTGTGCTGAACTCGGAGGTGCCGTGCGTTCGGTACTTGGATCGGTCGGATCGTGAAGACGTATGACTACATCAACCGCGTTGTGCTACCGCTTCCGCTTTCAGTCTACGAGGGTACGTGGACACACTCTCCCCTCTTGTTGCTATGCGTCACCATGATCCTGTGTGTGCGTATGAAATTTTTTAAATTACTACGTTCTCCAACACTCAAGAGTCAGTCGGGGAGAGCCGGGTGTCTCATCCGACACCGAGACCAGGAGCAAACAGTGATGCTGACCACTTTGGGCCATCAACGGAGGAAGAGATGGAGGCCGACTTGAAAAGGATAGATGCCATGGAAGAGGATCAATAAGTTACTTCTCGTTTCCGAGCTGGATTCACGATGGGGGAACTACAGAGCTCAGCTATTCCTAACTCGGTCATCCCTTCCAATGTTAGATTTCTTTCTTATGAAAATATGAAAAAGAGTGTTACTTGTTCTCCAACAGCTATGCAACATCCATGGGTGAAAGGAGCTTTAGCTGTCATGGGCAAGCTCCGTAAGGAAATAATGGACCTCAAGCAACAAGTTAATAAGCTCGAGGAGGAGAATCGCGTCCTGAGGGGCATCATTGCCAAGAACATCACATCACCACCTCCGAAGAAAGAGACATAAATACATGGGTATGGGCACTCCCCGCGGCAACTGCCAAGCTTGGGTGAGGTGCCACGGTATCGTATCACCATCACACTTCTATCTTTACCATTTTTCTTAATTCGGTCCTTTTGGTAATATCTTGATCTAGTAGAATATAGTTTTAGTATGATTTAGTTTTGAGTTTTGCTTTATGATCCTTCTATGTAATCGAGTCTGTGAGCTATATATAATAAAGATTAGTTTTGAGTCAAGGGCCTGATTATCTTGCCATGATCTTGAGGGAATAAAAATAAAAGAGAAGAGAAAGAATAAACAGAAATAAAGAGATCATATGGATCTTATGGAGAGTAATGACTTCACATATAAAGAGTATGATGAATAAAAGTTGTTGAGAGTTGACAAACATAGTTTTGGTCATCGTTGCAATTAATAGGAAGTAACAAAGAAAGAGAGGTTTTCACATATAAATATACTATCTTGGACATCTTTTATGATTGTGAGCACTCATTAAAATATGACATGCTAAAGAGTTGATGTTGGACAAGGAAGACAACGTAATGGTTTATGTTTTCTTACATCCAAAATAAATTATATTGTCATGGATCATCCAACATGTTGAGCTTGCCTTTCCCCCTCATGCTAGCCAAATTCTTTGCACCAAGTAGAGATACTACTTGTGCTTCAGAACATCCTTAAACCCAGTTTGCCATGAGAGTCCACCATATCCAGCTATGGATTGAGTAAGATCCTTCAAGTAAGTTGTCATTGTTGCAAGCAATAAAAATTCCTCTCTAAATATGTATGATTTATTAGTGTGGAGAAAATAAGCTTTATACGATCTTGTGATGTGGAAGAAATAAAAGTAACGGACTGCATAATAAAGGACCATATCACAAGTGGAAACATAAAGTGACGTTCTTTTACATTAAGATTTCATGCATCCAACCATAAAAGCACATGACAACCTCTGCTTCCCTCTGCGAAGGGCCTATCTTTTATTCTTGTCTGATACTTTATACAAGAGTCATGGTGATCTTCACCTTTCCTTTTTACATTTTATCCTTTGGCAAGCACAATGTGTTGGAAAGATCCTGATATATATAGCTAATTGGGTGTGAGTTTTCATGAACTATTATTATTGACATTACCCTTGAAGTAAAAGGTTGGGAGGCAAAACTATAAGCCCCTATCTTTCTCTGTGTCTGATTAAAACTTCATACCCATAAATATTGCGTGAGTGTTAGCAATTATGAAAGATTAAATGATAGTTGAGTATGTGGACTTGCTGAAAAGCTCTTATATTGACTCTTTCTGATGTTATGATAAATTGCAATTGCTTCGATGACTAAGATTATAGTTTGTTAGTTTTCAATGAAGTTTTTGATTCATACTTGAAATTGTGAATGAATTGTTACTCTAGCATAAGAAATCATATGACAATATATATATATATATGTTGATATTCTAAGAATGATCATGATGCCCTCATGTCCGTATTTTATTTTATCAACACCTCTATCTCTAAACATGTGGACATATTTTTTGATATCGGCTTCCGCTTGAGGACAAGCGAGGTCTAAGCTTGGGGGAGTTGATACGTCCATTTTGCATCATGCTTTTATATCAATATTTATTGCATTATGGGCTGTTATTACACATTATGTTATAATACATATGCCTATTCTCTCTTATTTTACAAGGTTTACTTGAAGAGGGAGAATGCCGACAACTGGAATTCTGGGCTGGAAAAGGAGCAAATATTAGAGACCTATTCTGCACAACTCCAAAAGTCCTGAAACTTCACGAGAGCACGTTTTGGAATATTAAAAAATATTGGGTGAAGAAAGAACCAGAGGGGGCCACCCACCATCCACGAGGGTGGGGGGCGCGCCCCCTGCCTCATGGGCCCCCTGGCAGGCCTCCTGTGTCCATCTTTGGCTATATGAAGTCTTTCTCCCTGGAAAAATCATAAGCAAGCTCACGGGACGAAACTCCTCAGCCACGAGGCGGAACCTTGGCGGAACCAATCTAGGGCTCCGGCGGAGCTGTTCTGCCGGGGAAACATCCCTCTGCGAGGGGGAAATCATCACCATCGTCATCACCATCGATCCTCTCATCAGGAGGGGGTCAATCTTCATCAACATCTTCACCAGCACCATCTCATCTCAAACCCTAGTTCATCTCTTGTATCCAATCTTTGTCTCAAAACCTCAGATTGGTACGTGTGGGTTGCTAGTACTGTTGATTACTCCTTGTAGTTGATGTTAGTTGGTTTATTCGGTGGAAGATCATATGTTCAGATCCTTTATGCATATTAATACCCCTCTGATTATGAACATGAATATGATTTGTGAGTAGTTACATTTGTTCCTGAGGACATGGGGAATTCTTGCTATAAGTAGTCATGTGAATTTGGTATTCGTTCAATATTTTGACGAGATGTATGTTGTCTCTCCTCTAGTGGTGTCATGTGAACGTCGACTACATGACACTTCACCATTTTTTGGGACTAGGGGAAGGCATTGGGAAGTAACAAGTAGATGATGGGTTGCTAGAGTGATAGAAGCTTAAACCCTAGTTTATGAGTTGCTTCGTAAGCGGGTGATTTGGATCCATATTTTTCATGTTATGGTTAGGTTTACCTTAATACTTCTTTTGTAGTTGCGGATGCTTGCAATAGGGGTTAATCATAAGTGGGATGCTTGTCCAAGGACGGGTAGTACCCAAGCACCGGTCCACCCACATATCAAATTATCAAAGTAACGAACGCGAATCATATGAACATGATGAAAACTAGCTTGGCGATAATTCCCATGTGTCCTTGGGAGCGCTTTCCTTTATATAAGAGTTTGTCCAGGCTTGTCCTTTGCTACAAAAAGGATTGGGCCATCTTGCTGCACCTTATTTACCTTTGTTACTTGTTACCCGTTACAAATTACCTTATCACAAAACTATCTGTTACCGATAATTTCAGTGCTTGCAGAGAATACCTTACTGAAAACCGCTTGTCATTTCCTTCTGCTCCTCATTGGGTTCGACACTCTTACTTATCGAAAGAACTATGATAGATCACCTATACTTGTGGGTCATCAAACATCTTATGAATAATAAAGCAGCACTTTCGAGTAGCATATCCTAAACAGAGCAAAGATCAAGCTGAAAACCGATCGAAAATCAACTTACAATCCCACTTACTCGGACGTTGGTTTGAAGGGCAGAGCTGGCATGATAGGCGGCCTTGCTGGTTCCATACACCACCTTCATTCGGTCCATCATTAAGCATGTATGGATCATGGCTTCCTTGGCAATGCTTACTTGGTCCTCCGGGATGCGATGAGCAACAAAACGAGGGTTTGTTGGAACAGACGAGGTAGCCGGAGGAGCTGAAGCTTGAAGTTGCACAGTCGGAGCAGGGGCCTAAGCAGTCAATGCCGAGGGCTGATCAGTCGACAAAGGATCAGCAAAAGAAACAGGAGTTCAAACTGGATTACCAAGTTGTTGAACGACTGGTTCTGATGTTGATGTCGAGTGAGACACTTTCCTGGCAGGCACCCTCTTTCTCAGAGTCCTGCCCCTCCTCCTTGTATCCCTTTGTGGCACTTCTTCATCATCTTCATCGTCTGGAAGTTGGATAACATTTGTTGGCGCTGCAAAACACTCGACCGTAAGAGTTCGGTCGACCATCAAAATAGTTGGCGAAGTAAGAGCTTGGGTGTGGAGCCGTACCTGCTCAAGAAGTGGCCGCGTCTGCGGTTTCCGCGTCATCCTGCTCCTTGTCAATATCCATGGACGTCCCAGAAGTAGCAGCGCTGAAAGATCCTAACTTCACTCGGTCAAACAAAGAAAGAAGTTCCCAATCAAAATGAAGACAAAGAGGAGAAACAAAACACTTACGCACAGGCAATAGGAAAAGCCACCTTGATCTTGGGCAAGGCATTCCGGGGCTACGGTGGGACAACCTTGGGCTGCTTCGCGGCCTTCTCCAACGGCTCTGGAGTCGAGGTCCGAGTGCGCTTCGGAACTTCCGTACCTAGCGGAGCTGTTTTGCCGCGGCCGCCCGCAGGATCCTGCGACTATTTGGAATGACGCTCTGAGCGGGGTGGCGAGTCAACCTCCTTGCCGCTGCTCGAGTCCTCATCGTCCTTGTCACTGTCATCTGTGTATTCCCATTCGGCACTGTCAGCATCACTCTCCGCTCCCTCTTGGAGCTGCTCCCCGTTTGGCATCGAATACATCTTGGTATAAATCTACAAGACATAAGCTACAAGTATTAGTCGGATTCGGGAGCAATTGCAGATTGGAAGAAGAAAACACTTGGTATTTTGAGCCTGACCTCTTCCCGATCATGTTCGGCGTCGAATAGCAGAACCCTCCTAGACCCCCTGGGGTTATCTTTGTTCCCAGTAATGCTCCGCAGCCACTGAGCCACCATCTCCTCGGGGACCTCCTCTGGGTGTACCCGAGTGGTGTCTCCAGGGCCCGAGTACATCCACCTTGGATGATCACAGGCTTGGAGAGGCTGGATATGATGAGGACATCAATACCATTGTTACACCCACAGCCCCTACTGTTACATATACTGGACCAATTACTAGAGCTCGCGCACGCCAATTAAATTACCAGGTACTTTCGTTTCTTGGTAATGATTCTAATGTTCATGAGATTATGATGTTGCCTAAATTGGATACATTTGTTTTGCTTACAAATGAAGGGCCTAGCTTGGAGAAGGATGAACATTGGAGCAAGAACACGCATGGAGTTGATGGCATGCACAAGGGGATCAAGAACGGAGTTACAAGTGATGATTTCAGGACTTTGAAGCCGCCATAAGGAGTGCATGAAGCCTTGGACGAAATATACAAGATGCCACTTCATAATATTCGTCCATAGGCTATTCTAGGTGCTGCGTCACCTTATTAATGGGCCGGGCCCATGTAATTTTGAAATACTTAAGTATAGGCTATTTTTAGAGTCCGTATGTGTGGGGAAACAAGATTTAGGGTTGGTTTCGGACCCCACCCTCAAGGGCCACGAAATCCCCCCCTCTTCCTCCATATATACAGCCCTTAGGGCATCGTTTAGACTGTGGGTTTTGTTTAGATTAGAAGTTCGCCATAGATGCAACTTCGCGTACTTCGTTTGTGTCCAATGACCAGACCAAGACGTCACAGAACCCCACCTTGATCAATAAAGCTTTCATCTTATATTCGAAATATCCCGATTGCAATCTCAGTTTCTTGCTTGTTCTTTGTTTGCTCGCAGGAAACAGACCCTCGTGGTCAGGTTGATCGTGCTCCGGCGTGGTCAATAACCCTCGGAAGTTGGTTTAGCGATTGCTAAGGCGCGACGTCTCGCACGTTCGTAGTCGGATCGTCAAGGTCGACTCCCACAGAAAACGATAGCCACCATCTCATCGAAACATCGGGACACCTTAGCCTCTATCAAGTGGTATCAGATTTCCAGGTTGCTCGGTGAGATTTTTACAGTTTTTCGTACATTAGATCGAGTCTGTTCTTCATACCTACAGTCCACGAAAAAAAGCCACACAAAAAATTAGGGTTAGTTCATCATATCCGAACCAATCTGAGCCTTTGCATAATCTTTTTAGGGTTTTTGCTTTGTTGAATTTGCGGTTGCATCATCGTGTCAAGTTGCTGGTATTAGAGTCTAGTCTTTTAGAGTTTCGAGTTCTGGTCATAAGTTGTCACGCCGCCGCCGCACCATCATCATCGCCCATCTACCACTTTTGCTTATCCGCCACCGCTCTGAATCCATATCCATATACCACTACCAATCCGTATCCATATACCACCACCAATCTCTATCCATATACCACCACCGCTACCATATACCACCACCGCTGCCATATACCACAACCATATATCCACCACCAATCCGAGTTCTTCTCATATTAGGTTTGTTCTTGAGATCAATCTAAATTCCGAGTCGTGTTTCCTTGCCTGCGTAGGTCTCAGGAAAAAAAAAGTGTCTGGAGACCCCCGGGCAGTTTTTAGGCCAAAATTTTCACAAGCAAATTTTTTTTCCCTATCCTATTTTTAGGCTTTTCTGAGTCTTTTAAGCCACGTGCCATCATAGTGATTTTTTGTCACACTTTTTCGTCGTCGCTGCCCTGATTTCCGAAAAAAAAAAGTGAATTTTTTTTTCGTGCCCATCCTATCAGTTTGACGAGGGAAGAGTTTTGAGACACTCGCCATTATAGTGATTTTTCGCAAAAAAAAGAGGAGCACAAAAAAAAGGAGCGCAAAAAAAAGAGCGAAAAAAAAGTTCCAGAGTGTGCTTTTCCCTTATTTACGTGCAGCGCCGTGATTTTGTTAGTGTTCTAGGCTCGCGTCTCTAGCACGGTCTAGCCTAGGACCAGCACAGTACCGTCGTTGAGCGTTTATTCAACTTTGCATCTCTGAATTGATTATTGCTGACCCTTTTTGCTACCATACTATAAGCCTTCCCAGCTCCACATACATCTACGTCGTGCGTTTGACTCTCCCTGGCAATCGCTCTATCCAAGCTTTTGAGAGTTTTTGACTACAACGGTTGCCGATCACCGCCTGCTGCTGGGTAAGAACTGGTAAGAATTTGAGATTTGCTTGACGGATTTGTGACACCCGCCACCACCACCACTTGTTAGTAGTCTGTAGGATCATATTCTTGTGTGTTTCTATTGCTGCTAACCATGCCAGGATCACAAGCCGACGAGACTGACTGGGAGAACTTGACGAACAAGGAGCTTCATGATACGTTTCAGCAAATGATGAATGGACAGGTGCAAGATGTGATAAACAGATTTGAAGAGGCCATGGAGAAGATAGATGGCATGGAGAAGACGTTTGAAACAAAGCTCGATAACAAGTTTGCTGAATTGCTTTCGCGTTTTCCACCACCACCACCGGCTGCTCCTGCCGCACCTCTGCAACAACAGCAACAACACCGACTACCTCCACGTCGGGAAACAGCCCTCCGCCGAGCGAGCCGTGTCCCTCTTCAGTCGGGCCAAACTGCTGGTGCTGCTGTTGATACTTCTGTGGCTCCTACTGCTGATGTGGAGGAGGATGCTTATGTGGGAGATTATGAGGATGAGGTTGATCAAAATCAGAACTACGTGCCACCAACAGCACAGCAACCACCAGGTCGTCCACATGCAAATAATGGCAATGGTAGGGCTCACCCTCAGGTACGAGATCATGACCATCTCCCTAAACTAAAATTGAACATTCCACCATTTGAGGGTAGATATGTTCCTGATATATATCTTACTTGGGAGTTAGAAACTGAACAACGATTTACATGTTTACAATATCCCGAGGAGAGACGTGTTCCTGCTGCTGTTTGTGCTTTCACTAGTTTTGCATGTGTTTGGTGGTCTGAGCATTGTAGATTATATCCTATTCCGGCTACTTGGGCTGCTTTGAAAACTGCTATGCGTACTCGTTGGGTTCCACCATATTATCAACGTGAATTGCTTCAAAAATTGCAGCGCTTAAGACAGGGAAAAAATTCTGTAGAAGAATATTATCAGGAATTACAAACTGGCATGATTAGATGTGGTATTGTTGAGGAGAATGAAGCTATGCTTGCACGTTTTATGGGTGGATTAACTAGAGAGATTCAGACGATTCTAGAGTATAAGGAGTAGACTAATATCACTCGTTTATTCCATCTTGCTTGTAAAGCTGAACGTGAAGTGCAGGATCGACAGGCATTGGCGCGGACTAACTTTTCTGCAGGTCGACCTTCATCATGGACACCACGTGCATCATCTACTTCCACACGTTCTGCTACACCGGCGCCTCCGTCGGCTACCACCTCCAACCGTGATACAATAAAGCAGGCACAATCACCACTATCTGCCAAGAGCACACCTTCTGGGCCTGCAAAGAGCTCTTCTTCATCCATGGCATCAACAGGGCAAACACATGATATTATTTGTCGACGTTGCAAGGGTGGAGGTCATTATGCGAGAGAATGCCCATCTAAGCGTGTGATGATTGTTACTGAGGATGGTGGGTATGAGTCCGCTAGTGACTATGATGAGGAGACTTTGGCTCTTATTACACGTGACGAACATGGTGGAGACGATTCTGATCATGAGACGCAATACATGGCTCCTAAAGATGCTGACAGCTATGAAAGTTTAGTTGCTCAACGTGTTTTGAGTGTGCAGGTTACACAAGCTGAGCAAAATCAGAGGCATAATTTGTTCCATACAAAGGGAGTTGTGAAGGAACGTTCTGTTCGCGTGATCATAGATGGAGGGAGCTGCAATAACTTGGCTAGCATGGAGATGGTGGAGAAGCTATCTCTCACCACAAGACCACATCCACATCCTTACTACATCCAATGGTTCAACAACAGCGGCAAGGTTAAGGTAACACGTACTGTTCGTGTGCATTTTAGTATCTCTACATATGCTGATTATGTTGATTGTGATGTGGTACCTATGCAAGCATGTTCCTTATTACTTGGTAGACCATGGCAATTTGATAAAAATTCTGTACACCATGGTAGAAAGAATTAGTACACTCTTGTTCATAACGATAAAAATATTACTTTGCTTCCTATGACTCCTGATTCCATTTTCAAAGATGATATTAATAGAGCTAATAAAGCAAAACAGGAGACAAATAAGAGTGAAAATCAGATTGTGGCAAAAGAATTTGAGCACCAAATGAAGCCTAATAATAAACCATCTACTGTTGTTTCTGAAATTAAATTGAAAAGTGCATGTTTACTTGCCACCAAATCTGATATTGATGATCTAGATTTTAGCAAATCTGTTTGCTATGCTTTTGTGTGCAAAGAGGCATTATTTTCATTCGAGGACGTGCCTTCCTCTTTGCCCCCTGCTGTCACTAACATTTTGCAGGAGTTCGCTGACGTCTTTCCACAAGACGTGCCACCGGGATTACCACCTATTCGAGGGATTGAGCATCAAATTGACTTAATTCCCGGTGCTTCGCTACCCAACCGTGCACCATACCGTACCAATCCAGAGGAGACGAAGGAGATTATGCGTCAAGTACAAGAACTGCTCGACAAAGGTTATATACGCGAATCCCTTAGTCCTTGTGCTGTTCCTATCATTTTAGTGCCGAAAAAGGATGGTACGTCGCGTATGTGCGTTGATTGTAGAGGCATTAATAATATTACTATTCGTTATCGTCATCCTATTCCTAGGCTAGATGATATGCTTCATGAATTGAGTGGCTCTACAATATTCTCCAAAGTTGATTTGCGTAGTGGATACCATCAAATTCGTATGAAATTGGGTGATGAATGGAAAACAGCATTTAAAACTAAGTTTGGATTATATGAGTGGTTAGTCATGCCTTTTGGGTTAACTAATGCACCTAGTACTTTCATGAGGTTAATGAACGAAGTTTTACGTGCTTTCATTGGACGATTTGTGGTAGTTTACTTTGATGACATATTGATTTATAGCAAATCTTTGGAGGAACATTTGGAACATTTACGTGCTGTTTTTATTGCTCTACGTGATGCACGTTTGTTTGGAAACCTTGGAAAGTGCACCTTTTGCACCGACCGAGTATCTTTTCTTGGCTATGTTGTTACTCCACGGGGAATTGAAGTTGATAAAGCCAAGATTGAAGCTATTGAGAGTTGGCTGCAGCCCAAAACGGTCACACAAGTGAGGAGTTTCCTTGGCCTTGCTGGTTTCTATAGGCGTTTTGTGAGAGATTTCAGCACCATTGCTGCACCTCTCAACGAGCTTACAAAGAAGGATGTGCCTTTTGTTTGGGGTACCGCACAGGAAGAAGCCTTCACGGTTTTGAAAGATAAGTTGACACATGCTCCTTTACTCCAACTTCCTAATTTCAATAAGACTTTTGAGCTTGAATGTGATGCTAGTGGAATTGGATTAGGAGGTGTGTTATTACAAGATGGAAAACCTGTTGCATACTTTTCTGAAAAATTGAGTGGGCCTAGTCTGAACTATTCTACTTATGATAAAGAATTATATGCTCTTGTTCGGACCTTAGAAACATGGCAACATTATTTATGGCCCAAGGAATTTGTTATACATTCTGATCATGAATCTTTGAAACACATTAAAAGTCAAGCAAAACTGAACTGTAGACATGCTAAATGGGTTGAATTCATTGAGACTTTCCCTTATGTCATTAAACACAAGAAGGGTAAAGAAAATGTTATTGCTGATGCCTTGTCTCGTCGTTATACTATGCTTTCACAACTTGACTTTAAAATATTTGGTTTGGAGACCATCAAAGATCAATATGTTCATGATGCTGAATTTAAAGATGTATTGCAGAATTGTAAGGAAGGAAGAACTTGGAACAAGTTCGTTCTTAACGATGGATTTGTGTTTCG
Source organism: Triticum urartu (assembly GCF_003073215.2). Lineage (NCBI taxonomy): Eukaryota > Viridiplantae > Streptophyta > Magnoliopsida > Poales > Poaceae > Triticum > Triticum urartu. The sequence continues at coordinate 153,531,513 of NC_053026.1, read as the reverse complement.
TGCTAACAAGCTATGCATTCCAGCTAGCTCCGTTCGTCTTTTGTTGTTGCAGGAGGCGCATGGAGGAGGATTAATGGGACACTTTGGCGTCAAGAAGACGGAGGATATACTTGCTACACATTTCTTTTGGCCAAAGATGAGACGGGATGTTGAGCGTTTTGTTGCTCGCTGCACTACATGTCAAAGAGCTAAGTCACGACTCAATCCTCATGGTTTATATATGCCTTTGCCTGTACCTAGTGTTCCTTGGGAGGATATATCTATGGACTTTGTTTTAGGTTTACCTCGAACAAAGAAGGGGAGGGATAGCATATTTGTTGTCGTGGATAGGTTCTCGAAAATGGCACACTTTATACCATGTCATAAAAGCGATGATGCTGTTAATGTTGCTGATTTGTTCTTTCGTGAAATTATTCGCTTACATGGTGTGCCAAATACTATTGTTTCAGATCGTGATACTAAATTTCTTAGCCACTTTTGGAGATGTTTATGGGCTAAGTTGGGGACTAAGCTGCTTTTTAGTACTACTTGTCACCCCCAAACTGATGGACAAACTGAAGTAGTCAATAGAATATTGTCTACTATGCTTAGGGCTGTTTTGAAGAATAACAAGAAAATGTGGGAAGAATGCTTGCCTCATATTGAATTTGCTTATAATCGTTCATTGCATTCTACTACTAAGATGTGCCCTTTTGAAATTGTGTATGGTTTCCTACCTCGTGCACCTATTGATTTGTTGCCTCTTCCATCTTCAGAGAAGGTTAATTTTGATGCTAAAGAACGTTCTGAATTGATTTTAAAAATGCATGAGTTAACTAAGGAAAACATTGAGCGTATGAATGCTAAATATAAACTTGCTGGAGATAAGGGTAGAAAACATGTTGTGTTTGCACCTGGAGATCTTGTTTGGTTACATTTGCGTAAAGATAGATTTCCTAATCTGCGCAAATCAAAGCTAATGCCACGTGCTGATGGTCCTTTTAAGGTTTTAGAGAAAATAAATGATAATGCATATAAACTTGAGCTACCTGCAGATTTTGGGGTTAGTCCCACTTTTAATATTGCAGATTTGAAGCCTTATTTGGGTGAGGAAGATGAGCTTCCGTCGAGGACGACTTCATTTCTAGAAGGGGAGGATGATGAGGACATCAATACCATTGTTACACCCACATCCCCTACTGTTACATATACTGGACCAATTACTAGAGCTCGCGCACGCCAATTAAATTACCAGGTACTTTCGTTTCTTGGTAATGATTCTAATGTTCATGAGATTATGATGCTGCCTAAATTGGATACATTTGTTTTGCTTTCAAATGAAGGGCCTAGCTTGGAGAAGGATGAACATTGGAGCAAGAACACGCATGAAGTTGATGGCATGCGCCAAGGGGATCAAGAACGGAGTTACAAGTGATGATTTCAGGACTTTGAAGCCGCCATAAGGAGTGCATGAAGCCTTGGACGAAATATACAAGATGCCACTTCATAATATTCGTCCATAGGCTATTCTAGGTGCTGCGTCACCTTATTAATGGGCCAGGCCCATGTAATTTCGAAATACTTAAGTATAGGCTATTTTTAGAGTCCGTATGTGTGGGGAAACAAGAGTTAGGGTTGGTTTCGGACCCCACCCTCAAGGGCCACGAAATTCCCCCCTCTTCCTCCATATATACAGCCCTTAGGGCGTCGTTTAGACTGTGGGTTTTGTTTAGATTAAAAGTTCGCCATAGATGCAAGTTCGCGTACTTCGTTTGTGTCCAACGACCAGACCAAGACGTCACAGAACCCCACCTTGATCAATAAATCTTTCATCTTATATTCGCAATATCCCGATTGCAATCTCAGTTTCTTGCTTGTTCTTCGTTTGCTCGCAGGAAACAGACCCTCGTGGTCAGGTTGATCGTGCTCCGGCGTGGTCAATAACCCTCGGAAGTTGGTTTAGCGATTGCTAAGGCGCGACGTCTCGCACGTTCGTAGTCGGATCATCAAGGTCGACTCCCACAGAAAACGATAGCCACCATCTCATCGAAACATCGGGACACCTTAGCCTCTATCAGGATACGTCGACTGAGGACACCTCCAACAGATCCATGCCAGTCACACCCTCCCGGACTAAGTTAACAACTTGGTCGACTAAAAGGGACACCTCGCCTTTCTCCTCTGGGGTCACACTCTGTGAAGAAGGTTGGCGGAGTCGCTCCATAGTGAAAGGGGGGAGACCGGTCGACTGACCACGAGTCGGGATGTCTTTGTAGTAGAACCAGGTCGACTGCCATCCTTGGACTGACTCGGGAAGGGTCATGGAAGGAAAAGTGCTTCTACCCCTAGTTTGAATTCCTAAACCCCCGCACATCTGGATCACATGCGTCTTTTCGTCAGTCGGATTTTGTTTTTTCACCGTTTGAGAACAGCAAGTAAAGATGTGTTTCAATAGACCCCAGTGTGGTTGGCAGTCCAGAAAGTTTTCGCACAAAGAGATGTACGCAGCAAGATATGTGATTGTGTTGGGGCGGATGGTGAATCTGAGCACCGAAAAAGTTCAAGAAACCACGAAATAACGGATGCGGGGAAGGGAAAAACCTCGATCGACGTGGGTGGTGAGGAGGACACGCTCACCCTCGCGCGGCCGGGGCTCGAATTCCCCCTCCGGCAACCTCCAAGATCCGTCAACGATCATGCCATCTGTGGCAAGCCTCTCAAATCCTCCAGCTCGACGGCGGAGTGGATCTAGTCCCCCTAGATCCAACTAGGCGGCAGACCGGACCGCGGCGACGACCCCCGAGCCGTCTTCTTGCCTTTCGCCGCTGCCTTCTTCGCACACTCCATAGCCACGGTCTTCTCCTTCCCCATAGTGGCGGAGTGCAAGCAGGGAGGGCGGAAGCGTCGAGAGCAGAGAGATGTGCGGTGGAGAAGCAGAGGAGAAGAGGACCGAATGAGGAGCACTGTGCATTGCATTGGCCTGAGCGCTCTTTATAGGTCTGCTTCCGAGTGGCTGACTTGTGGGCCCGGGCGATCTTATCACATCCCGCAACAATCGCTTGCCCGATATGTGGCCAAAAAGGTGGCGCGTAGATCAAGGCATCCCTGTCTTTTCGCTCCTTTTACTGCGGCACGCCCTGTCCCGCGCGCTTCTCCAAATTTTTGAATCCCATGAGATCTGGGAACCGCAGAGCAATCAATCGCATAGAAGATTTCACACTCTAATTCACTCGAAGATGACCATCATAGTTCACTCGACGACCTCTAATTTGATCAAGGCGACTCAGAAGAGGTTGAAGCTTCAGCGTGATTTCCAGACTCTAGTGAAATGCCTCCGAAGTATGGAATCGAGTCAGAACTAACTCCAACCCTTCTTCACTCGGACCTCAATCCATTCGGGGGCTAATGATGATGACATGTACCTAGGGTAGGGCCATAGGCCTGACCTAGATGCTCTACCTAAGGACACTGACCTAGAGTCAAGGATAGTCAAAGTGCAAAAGAAGATACCGACTGAAATCGCCTTAGAGTGCAATCCACTCGACCATCTATTCCACTCGGATACCCCAATTCCACTCGACCAAGATAGAGACACTCGACCACATGAAGAATCACTCGGAGTACGGAAGATCTAAAGCCACCCAGGATGGCAACGGTCAGGCGTTCACTCCGTAGTCTTAAAGGTCATTAATAGTCATTCATAGCAGGCGCTACCAGTAACACCCCTGTCTTAACTTACATTAAACCCTGTGTAAATGAGGGCTGGAGGGGTCTGGCGCACTCTATATAAGCAACCCCCCTCCTCTGGTACAAGGGTTCGGACCCCCTGTAACCCACACACATATTCCAGTCGACAAGCCTCAGGGCACCGAGATGTAGGGCTGTTACCTCCTCCGAGAGGGGCCTCAACTCGTAAAAATCGTGTGTACAACCTCGTCGTAGCTAGGGCCTTGCCCCCTCCTTCATACCCCCTACTCTTACTGTCAGACTTACTCCCATGACAGACCCCAACCCTAGTCTTTTCTTTCTAGGCTCTTCGAATCTCGAGGACGAGAATCATTTTAAGGTTGGTAGATTTGTAACATCCCAAAATTTCAAATTTGGAATGTTAGTAAGATCATTATTTTACATCATGATTTCTATGCATATTTGAAATTTTGGAGGTTATGGAATGTTCTAATGAGAGGGAACGAAATGGCTTCCCCACATATTCATTTGACTCTTATTTTGAATTCACAATTATTCAAATCATTTTTAACTCAAGGAAAAATATGTGAGAAGGAAATATGACTTCTTCAAAACAATATGTTGAATATGCATTGAATAATATATGGATATTTATTTGCAGTTGAAAAATATTTTATGGAACATTTATAAAGCCCCAAATAAATTTTGTAAAAATCTTTTGTGTATTTTATTTTATATTGGGATGGAAAAATGTTCACTGTGTTCTTTAGTAGCACTAAGATTTTATTGCAAGTTCTGGTGATATTTTTAGATTTGGTCTGTTACTTTATTTTTATCCAAATGTGTTTCCGGTAATATAAAAAGGCCGATGCTAGGCGCCGGCGCACCGGCCCAACAGTTGGGCCGGTCCAGCCCTGGCCGCCCGATATAGCGATTGATGACCGTCAGATCTATCCTTCGCTTCGTCCTCCTCAGGAATCAATTTTCCAAAAAAAATGCAACGCCCGAGCGCCGCCGACACCACGCCATATCCCCGCAAGAAAACGGCAGAGCTTCAAGCACCACCGCGGCGTTCCTCGTCGCCAGTGGGCGCCCTCGCGGCTGTCCGCGCTTGCCCGAGATCCACACTCGCCATGGATGCAGCTCCGCCTCTCGCGCTCATCAGAGATCTGCGCTCACCATGGATGTAGCTCTGCTGCCCGGCGCTTGCCATGGATGCAGCTTCGCCTCTCACGCTCGCCATGGATGGATCCCGTCCTCGCCGCCCGCGCACGCCATGGATGCAGCTCCGCCTCGTTGGTGATTGACTGGTTCCAGCAAATAGAATTGCCCGTTGTAGCATTTTTCGTTGTTTGTCGTAGCAAAATGGAGACACGGTTGCAGCAAAAAAGAAGCGTCGCCGTTTTCGCTGGCTGTAGCTCACCGTTGAAGGTAGCAAACGTTTGCATAAATGAACGGATGTAACAAAACCCATTGCCGGACGTAGCAAATACCTACAATGGTTGCAACAAAAAAGTCGTCGTCGCCGTCGCGGGGTCACAACTCAGCCGCGCTGGATGTAGCAAAACATTATGCCGGTCGTAGCAAAAAGCGATGCTAGTTGTAGCAAAACCACGATGCGGGTTGTGTGTTGTAGCAAAACGTGGCCCTAGCTGTAGCAAAATGATATGCCGGTTGTAGCAAAAATCTATTCTAGTTGAAGCATGTAGCAAAAATTGTAGCGTTTTGTCCATCTTCTTCCACCTCCAGGCGTCGCTGGTTGAAGCTTTTTCAAACTACAGTTGAAGCTTTTCGTATGAACGGTTGTAACTTTTTCAGTGCATGGTGTCCAGTTGAAGCTTGATATACTGCTAGTTGAAGCTCTCAAATTGAACGGTTGTAGCTTTTTTGTCGTCGGTTGCAACATTGGTGGAGGAGAAAAAAATGCTTCCAAAGTTCGTCTGGAAGCATATGGTTGCAGCGGTGGGGAAGGAGGTCGCGCACTCGCGCTGCCGTGGTTGAAGCATCTCCGGTGGATGGGTCCAGCACATGGGAGTACGAGCAGCAACTCGCGGATGGCATATTCGTGGCGGCTTCCAACTCCGGCTCGCCGGCGCGTGGAAGGAACCTGTAGCCGGGGGGAAGGGTGGGCAGCGGGAAAGAAGTGGGCGTCCGCACTAAGGATGGAGGTGACCTCCGCGGGGATAGGGCTAGCCGGCGGCGGGATCTGAAGGAGGAAGAAGGGGATCGGGAGGAGTGCGAGGCGTACGATGCGCTTCGCCTCGTATCGATCGAGTGGCCCGCGCGGGACCGGCGGAATGGTTCCACCGGTGTGCCGTTTTTAAACACTTCCCATATAAAAAAGGGGTCTACTGTGCACGCACAGCCAGCGGCGGCCCATTTGCTATTCTTCGCACGCGCGCGCGCTCAGCTTCCAGGCCGCAGCCCAGCACCACAGCGCACCTTGCCCAGCGTGTTTTTCCCGAACACATTAGCTGCCGAACCCAGCCACAATCAGATCGGCCAATTCAATTGATCCCTGGACTCCATGCGTGAATTGATGCCCTATATAAGATATCCAGCTCCTCCTCTTTCGATTTTCACCTTTTTGTAGGTCCCCATGCACTATCTCGCCTGTTCCAGAGAATCCCGATCTTGCCGGAGTACATCCGCCCGAAGCTTCTACCGCAGTCGATTCCAGCCACCCTCTGCTGTCGTCCTCGCTCGCCACAGACGCCGCTGAGGACGTCTTCGAGACCACAGCAAAGCTCCTCGCCCCGTACGCTACCCTCCGGAGTCTGGATACCACCGGAGCAGGCGCCACCGTCGCCGCCCGAGCCGCCGCGCCGCCGTTTTGTCCAAGTCCGGCTGCCCTGCCCTTGTTTCTCCGGTGAGCACGTCTCCCTGTTGTTTTTTTCGTTGAAACATTTTGTGTTATAAACCGGCCGTCCGTCGCTTAAGTCTGGCAGTTCTTCCAGGAACGCTGTTATGGCACAATTCTTTTTGGGCAGATTTCATATCATATTTTCGTTTAGGTATATCTTGAGATCCGTAACACCAAATTCAACGATTCTTTTTTCTGTGTACTTGTAGTGACCAGTAGAATATTGTAGAACCAAAATTTCACATTTTTGAACTGTTTAAATTTGAATTTTCTTAAATTTGAATTTAACCTTCTGGAGGCCATATCTTTCAAACCGTTGATCCCAATTAGTTGATTCGTTTTGCATTGTGATACCTCTAGCATGTAGATAAGATATACCTATTGATATGTTCTGTTCTGTTATGTTAGTTCTTATTTGGATTCTTTGTTGTTGGCTTTTATTGTCCGGAGTGTGAAGCAAATCAGAATTAAGCATTAGAGTACTTCAACACTGCTCAAGGCAAGTTTGCACTTTTGATTATGCTCATCCTATATTTCTGCTATGCATGTGTGGTTGTTGTGATATGTTATATGTTTGGTTGATCGTTATGTTCTGTGTTGTCATGTTTTGGTATTGATTGTGTTATGTGATGGTGTGGGTAGCTAGCGATGGTAGACATGGGTATGTGTCGAGTGATGCCTGGAAGTGGTGAGTCTTCATAGCTATAGGCTCGGGACTTTTTCTCAGGTGAATGCGTCAATGGCTGAGCGCTCTATTGTCCCTAGAGAATGCGCCATGGTTGAGCGCACTTGAGGTTTGGGGGCTTAAATCAGGTGAATGCGTTGATGACTGAGCGCTCTATTGTCCCTAGAGAATGCCCCACGACTGAGCGCACTTGAGACATCTTGAAGATCTTTGTCATCCATGTTTGTGTGCACCTTGCCAATGTAGTGGAGGTAGGTGGAGACATTCTTCTGCAAACCAACTTGAGTGTTTTCTTTGTCATACTTTACTTGTGGATGTAGGTTTTGCTATATCATTATGTGTGATTTTCCAATACATTGAATGTATTGACCCTTGTGGCTGCAACTTATCATGTTGCGGGATTTTCAGATGATCAATGAGATACAGTAGGGTCACGAGTCTTCACTCAGCATTTTCGCCAGTGGGCATTGATGGGACTCACTGTTTAATTATGCTACATTTCCGCTGTTATTATTGAATAAAGTTAGCTATGTGCTACTCAGTTTGTAATACTTTATGAATTCTGGATCATACGTTGTTGTAAATGATGTACTTGTTATTTGATATTCATATGTACTGTGTGTGCTAGCTAGTCGATCTAGGGACTAGCACGGTGAGCACAGAGACATCGAATCTTATCAGGTTCAGATCATTACAATTCAAGCAAAATAACAAGGCAATTATGTCTTCTGAAAATAACATGGCCAAAGAAAGCTTATCCCTATAAAATCATATAGTCTGGCTATGCTCCATCTTCATCACATAAAATATTTAAATCATGCACAACCCCGATGACAAGCCAAGCAATTGTTTCATACTTTTGATGTTCTCAAACTTTTTCAACTTTCACGCAATACATGAGCGTGAGCCATGGACATAGCACTATAGGTGGAATAGAAGGTGGTTGTGGAGAAGATAAAAAGAGGGAGACAGTCTCACATCAACTAGGTGTATCAGTCTCACATCAACTAGGCGTATCAACTATGGAGATGCCCATCAATAGATATCAATGTGAGTGGATAGGGATTTCCATGCAACGGATGCACTAGAGCAATAAGTGTATGCAAGCTCAAAAAGAAACTAAGTGGGTGTGCATCCAACTCGCTTGCTCACTGAAAGGATCGAGAAGAGGTGTCTAGAGGGGGGGGTGATTAGACACTAAGTACCAAAATTGCAGTTTTTAATTTTTTTAAGTTGAAGTAGAGTTTTGGCACAAGTTTAACAAACACAATATATATCAAGCAAGCGTGCAAAGAGTATATGAGCAGCGGAAAGTAAAGCATACAACTTGTAAGAATGTAAAGGGATGGGATTGGAGTGTGCAAACACAATTTGGAGACACGGAGATTTTTGAGACGTGGTTCCGATAGGTGGTGCTATCGTACATCCACGCTGATGGAGACTTCAACCCACGAAGGGTAACGGCTGTGCGAGTCCACGGAGGGCTCCAGCCACGAAGGGTCCACGAAGAAGCAACCTTGTCTATCCCACCATGGCCGTCGCCCACAAAGGACTTGCCTCACTAGCGGTAGATCTTCACGAAGTAGGCGATCTCCTTGCCCTTACAAACTCCTTGGTTCAACTCCACAATCTTGTTGGAGGCTCCCAAGTGACACCTAGCCAATCTAGGAGACACCACTCTCCAAGAAGTAACAAATGGTGTGTTGATGATGAACTCCTTGCTCTTGTGCTTCAAATGATAGTCTCCCCAACACTCAACTCTCTCACAGGATATGGATTTGGTGGAAAGAAGATTTGAGTGGAAACCAACTTGGGGAAGGCTAGAGATCAAGATTCATATGGTAAGAATGGAATATCTTGGCCTCAACACAAGTGTAGGTGGTTCTCTCTTAGAAAAAGTAAGTTGGAAGTGTAGGTTTGTTCTGATGGCTCTCTCCATGAATGAAGAGGAGGTGGAGGGGTATATATAGCCTCCACACAAAATCTAACCGTTACACACAACTTGCCAATCTCGGTGGAACCGAATTGATAAACTTGGTCGGACCGATTCAGCAAATCTAGTGAGCGTTAGGATTTTCGGTGGGACCGACATGCAACTCGGTAAGACCGATATGGTTAGGGTTAGGGAATAACGTCATCTCGGTGAGACCGATTACACAAACTCGGTGAGACCGATTTTTGTAATAAGCTAACCAGAGAGTTGGTCAGGTAAACTCGGTGGGACCGATTTGCTAATTTCAGTGAGACCGAAATGTTACGAAAAGGTAACAGCGAGTTTACATTGCAATTTCGGTAGGACCGATTACGCAAACTCGGTGAGACCGATTTTGGTAATAGATCCATATAGAGAGATTGCAATCCAATCTCGGTGAGACCGATTTGCCTAGGGTTTGTGGCAGTGGCTATGACATCTGAACTCGGTGGCGCCGGATAGAAAGAATCGGTGGGGCCGAGTTTGACTTTTGGTTTAGGTCATATGTGGATGTGAGAAAATAGTTGAGGGCTTTGGAGTATATCACTAAGCGTAAACAAGGTTAGATAACAGAGATACACCTACTGGCCAGAGCAAACAAAAGAAACCATAAGAGTACCAAGACTGGGATGACATGTAGAGCGAGTACTAAGTACCACATTGGATATAGACATGTTCCCAAAGGTAAAGATGTGCAATAAATTTAAGGATTTCCTTCCCATAGATGTTTGCTCCCCTGAATCTAGCATGGGATACTGGGAGAAGATAGGGAACAGAAAATCAAAGCAAAATCAGAGCTCAAAGGAAATAAAAAGAGCTAATGCAAACGAGCAAATATGAACATGTCTTTCCCCTCTTGAAGACATGTGACTTCTCTCCTCTTGAACACCAAGCATCTGGGGTCCTTGATGATTACTCTTTCTTCCCTTGAGTATTCTCTCCCCCTATAAATATGATTAAGCTTTGATGTGATCTCTCTCTCCCCCTTTGACATCAATTTCCAAGAAGGGTTCTTATGGATTTTTGTCATGATGGGTTTGGTTCTTGAGTCACAGAACAAAGCAGCAAGTTGAATGGGATGCCGGTCAAGGACAAGATTCATTGAGTGGAGCTGGATCAAAAAGAATGCAGAAACAAGTGGCAAGATGTCTTTCCTGTAGTGAAATCGGTGACACCGAGTTGTATGGTTCGGTTGTACCGAAAGCATCAGCCCAGTGAGACCGAGTTCATCGCAGAGAAAACAGTTGTCACCTCGGCTCACTAGACAGGTAAGATCTCACAAGGATTTGCAAGGAATTAACTGAAAGATTTCCAATGAATTGGATGCAAGGAATGCAGAACAGAAAATAAAAGAGAAGAAACTAAAAAGGAGTCTAGATGAAGTTTTTTTTGAAGAGAGAAACAAATATGCATGAGACAGATGCAAGAGCACAGAAAAGAACACAAGAGAACTTCATCTAGAATTGATCGGTGACAAAGTCACCTATGTTAGAGTATATTGACTTAGGAGTCAAGTGAGATCACTTGATCATAGGTCATACTCATCGTTTAAGCTCAAAATGGGGTTACCATTTTTCGTTTAAGATTTTTGATGTATTCACATCTTTTCGAGTTGCTTTGACTCATGACTTGGAGTAAATCTTCTCTAAGATGGAATAACATACCTTGGGTGGTGGCGTTGATCATGATCATGTAGTTGAACTTGTGTGGGTTGCTCAAGGTTGATGTAGCTCATCAAGAGTTGGGAGCACCACTTGGAGTTTGAGTTCATCTACCTACATGGGTTAGTTCTTGCAAGGAAGAGCACTTGTATATCCAAAATGACAATCATGAAACTGAACATAAAATTTGTCAAAGGATATGTTTGAATGGTTGTGTGCTTCCTTGTCTTCATCCACCCTTGTGTAGGGACTTGGTGATATATAAATTGCTCAAGATGTGAGTGAGTTTCAATCTCATAGATTTAGATTCATCCAAGTACCTACACGGGTTAGATAACATGCAAGGTGCAAATATGTCCAAGACATAAGATAGTCAACATAAGAGAAATATCAAGGATTAGTCATAGGCTCATGCCTTGCATGTATCAAATGGAGTTCTTACTCCAAGTTTGAAGCATCAATGATGTTCAATTCACATCTTAACCTGCAAAACACTTTCTCATCAAGTGGTTTTGTGAATATATCAGCTAACTGCTTTTCGGTGCGAACATGCTTAGGATTAATGTCCCCTTTGGCAACATGATCTCGAATGAAATGATGACGAACTTCAATATGCTTAGTTCGAGAATGTTGCACGGGATTGTGAGCAATCTTAATAGAACTTTCATTGTCACAAAGTAATGGAACATGTTTCACAGATATCCCATAATCTTTAAGAGTTTGGGTCATCCAAAATAATTGAGCACAACATGATCCAGCGGCAATGTATTCCGCTTCGGCGGTGTATAAGGATACCGAGTTTTGTTTCTTGAAAGACCAAGACACAAGAGATCTACCAAGAAATTTACAAGTACCCGAAGTGGACTTTCTATCAACCTTGTCACCGGCATAGTCCGAGTCGGAGTAGCCAACAAGATCGAAGGAGGCCCTCTTTGGATACCAAATGCCAAAATTTGGTGTATGGATTAAGTATCTCACTATCCTTTTCATGGCCTTAAGATGACATTTTTTAGGAGCGGCTTGATATCGTGCACACATGCACACACTTAGCATAATATCGGGACGTGAAGCACATAGATATAACAATGAACCAATCATAGAACGATAAACCTTTTGATCAACCGGTTCACCATCTTTGGTTAAATCAAGATGTCCACTAGCAGGCATGGGTGTAGTCATACCTTTGCATTCTTGCATATTGAACTTCTTAAATAAGTCCTTGGTGTACTTCGTTTGAGAGACAAAGGTACCTTCCTTAGTTTGTTTGATTTGCAAACCAAGAAAAAATTTGAGTTCACTCATCACTGACATCTCAAACTTCTCCTACATTAGCTTTCCAAACTTTACACTAAAATGAGGGTTAGTTGATCCAAATATAATATCATCGACATAAATTTGGCACACAAATAGTTCTCCATTAACCCTTTTAGTAAAAAGAGTAGAATCTATTTTTCCAATTTCAAAGCTTTCAATAAGGAATTTGGTCAAGCATTTATACCATGCTCTAGGAGCTTGTTTAAGACCATAAAGAGCTTTGTGAAGTTTGTAAACATGATTAGGTTTCTTAGGATTGACAAATCCGGGAGGTTGCTTAACATAAACTTCCTCCTCTATTTCACCATTTAGAAAAGCACTTTTAATGTCCATTTGGTACAAGGTGATATCATGATTATTAGCATAGGCATGTAAGATGCGAATGGACTCAAGTCTAGCAACGGGGGCATATGTCTCACCATAGTCCATACCTTCGACTGGAGTGTAGCCTTGGGCGACGAGACGTGCTTTGTTGCGAACTACTTGTCCATCTTCATCTTGCTTGTTGCGAAACACCCATTTTATACCGATGATGTTGTGGTTGTTGTCGGGCTTCTCAACTAATGTCCAAACTTGATTTCTCTCAAAGTTGTGTAGCTCTTCATGCATGGCATTTATCCAATCCGGATCTTCCAAAGCTTCTTCAACCTTCATAGGTTCAATGCTAGAGATGAATGAATAGTGTTCACAAAAGTTAGCTAAACGAGTTTTTGAGCGAGTGATTCTCCTGGTTTGGATATCATTGTAGATTTGCTCGACGGGATGATCTTTAGCAATTCTTGCTCGAACTCGTGAAAGCTTTTGCATGGATCTTGGTTGAACATCTTCTTCATCTTGGCCTTCTTCGTTGTTAACGTTGTCATTCTCTTGTCGTGGTGGAGAAGGAGGTTGTTGGCGTTCATCTTGATGCACTTCCTCGTTTTCTTCATTTTGGTGTGTCCCAATTGTGGATGCTTCCGTATCAACTCTTGGTTCACCTTGTCGTGAGGTAGAAGCTTCACCTACGTTGGACGAATCTTGCCAATGGACAAGTCTTGGATTGCTTCTGAAGGGTCTTTGTCTCCTACATTAATTGGCAATTGCTCTACTTGCGAGCCGTTAGATTCATCAAACTTCACATCTACCGTTTCTTCAACCTTTCGGGTGAAATTATTGTAGACACGGTATGTGTGAGAGTTTGAGCCATAACCAAGTAGGAAACCTTCATGAGACTTAGGAGCAAATTTAGAACGACGACGCTTATCAAGAATGCAGCACTTTGAGCCGAATACTCGAAAGTATCCAACTTGTGGTTTGTTACCGGTGAGGAGCTCGTATGTCGTCTTGCCGAGTAGCTTGTGAAGATACAAGCGATTTGTTGCATGACAAGCTGTCTCAACTGCTTCCGCCCAAAAGTGCTTTGGCGTCTTGTACTCATCAAGTATCGTTCTCGCCATTTCGATGAGTGTCCGGTTCTTCGTCTCAACAACTCCATTCTGTTGAGGTGTGTACGTAGCCGAAAACTCATGTGAAATCCCTTCTTAGTCAAGAAAGGTGTCCACATTTGCGTTCTTGAACTCCATTCCATTGTTTCTGCGAACCTTCTTGATTTTCACTTCAAATTGATTTTGGGCCTTCCTAGCGAAGTTTTTGAAGATCTTTTGGACCTGCGATTTATCATCGAGAAAGAACACCCATGTAAATCTTGAAAAATCATCAACTGTACCTAGGCCAAAAGAATTTCCACCGAGACTTTTGTAAGCGTTAGGACCAAAAAGATCCATGTGAAGTAGCTCGAGTGGCCTCCTTGTGGTCATGATGTTCTTCATGGGATGCCTTCCTCCAACCTGTTTACCTGCTTGACAAGTGCTGCAAAGTCTATCCTTATCAAATATGACATCATTAACGCCAAGGATATGATTTCCTTTAATAAGCTTGTCAAGGTTTCGCATACCAACATGACCTAATCATCTATGACATAACCAACCTTTAGAGGATTTAGCAATTAAGCAAGTTCTAGGTTGAGCCTTTTTAGTGAAATCAACAATGTAAAGATCACCTCTGCGTATACCGATAAAGACTATTTTATGATTATCTCTACGAAACACTTGGCAATCTACTTCAGTAAATAGGACATTGAAACTGAAATCAGCAAGTCTAGATACTGAAAGTAAATTGTAGCCAAGAGATTCAACAAGCATGACATTTTGTATGGAGCTATCATGTGAGATGGTCACCTTACCTAGGCCAACCACCTTACCCTTTGAGTTATCACCAAAGGTGACATACTTTCGAGGGTCGTCGTTTTCAGCAAGCTCACGGAACATATCTTTATCTCCGGTCATATCTTTATCCAAAAGCTCAGTCACTACTTCCAGGAGTGTTCGATCACGGTGGCTTTCGAAGTACCACTAAATGACATTATAAACAACGGCGATGCCACGGGCTAGAATGCCAAATGGGCCATCGAGCTCCTTCCATTTGATATTACATACAAACCACGCCGAGCTATTAAATCCCAAGTACTGGCTGACTTCATCACCGAATGGACAGTGGCCGAACTCTCTAAAGAGTACGGCACATATTCCAATTGGGTTATGTATTTCTATGGCTCCAAAATGCTGGCAGGGCTAGGGGTGGCCATCGTTTTAACGTCACCTACTGGAGACGTCATTCAGTACATACTCCAAATACTATACACAGACTCCAACAACGCAGCCGAGTACGAGGCCTTATTGCATGGTCTCCGGATGGCTGTCTCCATGGGCATACAATGCCTAGAAGTGTGCGGGGACTCAAACCTTGCAATATCTCAAATAAATGGAGACTTCGACGCCAAAGATCCAAAGATGGCAGCTTATTGTAATGCCGTCATAAAAATGTCAGCCCGGTTCGAGGGGCTCGAGTTCCATCATGTGGCTCGAGAAAGTAATCAAGCGGCGAACGTTCTTGCTCGTATCGGCGCTAAGCGCGACCCCGTCCCACATAATATCTTTCTGGAAAGGCTTTTTAAGCCATCCATGGTGTGGCAGGGGAAAACGACAACACTAGCCCGGATCCGAATATAACCCCAGATTCCTAAAACACTGACATCATCGGAGGCTCAGCCACCGAAATAACACCGTCGGCGCATCTCATCATGGTAGTCATTGCCCCATGGACCGAACCCTTCATGGCCTACCTTAACAGGAAGGAGCTTCCCGATGATCAGAATGAGGCCCGCTGCATTGTCCGGCGTTCGAAGGCCTACAAGGTTCATGATGGAGAGCTCTATAACAAAAGCGCTACGGGAGTTCTTCAATGATGTATCTCCGAGGAAGAGGGGCGACAGCTCTTGGCTGAAATTCACGCCGGACTCGGCGGTCACCACGCCGCAGCTCGGGCCCTTGTTAGCAAGGCCTTCCGTACAGGGTTTTATTGGCCGACGGCCCGAGCAAATGCACAGGACCTTGTCCAACGTTGCGTCAGATGCCAAATCTTTGCCAACCAAAGCCATATGCCCCCCACTGCCTTACAAACAATCCCCATCACTTGGCCTTTTGCGATCTGGGGACTCGATATGGTCGGACCCCTTAAAGGAGGAAGCCATAAGAGAAAGTATCTGCTGGTCATGGTGGATTAATTCACTAAGTGGATAGAGGCCAAACCAGTCGAAGCAGGGCCGGTAATAGATTTCATATCGGGCGTGGTGCACCGTTATGGTGTCCCACATAGCATAATCACCGATAATGGCTCCAATTTCATAGCCGATGAAGTGAAAACATGGTGTGCTAATCTAGGCATTAAGCTCAATTACGCCTCTGTCTATCACCCCCAGACAAACGTTCAAGTCGAACGGGCTAATGGTCTTATTATGAGCGACATCAAACCTAGACAAGTGCGGTCTTCGAAAGAATTAGAAAAGCACTGGGTGGAGGAACTTGACTCCGTACTCTGGGGGCTGTGGACCACGCCCAACCGCACTACTAGATATACACCTTTCTTCATGGTGTACAGTGCAGAAGCAGTGTTACCCTGCGATATTATTCATGAATCACCTCGAGTGCGCATGTACAAAGGGAGAGAAGCCGAGCTTGATCGGCAGGACAGCTTAGATGCCCTGGAGGAGGAGCGCGACGTTGCAAAAGCCCGTTCCGCATTTTGTCAACAGCAGGCTCGCAGGTATCAAAGCAGAGAAGTGCGGGCCAAGACTTATAACGTTGGTGAACTCGTTCTACGCCTGTCGGAGAAGAAAAAGGACAAACTCAAGCCCAAGTGGGAGGGTCCCTTCATCATTGACGAAGTTCTCACCGGAGGAGCGTACCGCCTGCGTGATGCGTCAGACAATTACCTGGAGCCGAAACCCTGGAACGCGGCCAGACTCCGACGATTTTATGCCTAGCACCGAACTCTGTGTTGATCTCCTTCCTCCTGTTATTAACGTTATTTTTCTCTCTCTCTTTTCACTTTTTATCTTTTTTCATTTTGCTCTTTAGCCCTACGGCTTTAGTACGGCTAGACCGTCCTCCCCTAATGCGTACCACAACACATATGTACACTCATTATACCTGGGGGCTTCTCGTAAAGAAGCTTGCTATTATTCTTCGAGCATCAATCTCACCACATATGCGTTTTTCCATATTTACCTTTTCTTCGCCATTATATGCATCGATATGACTTAAGTTTTGGCCAAGCTGGGTTGCTTGGCTGTTGTGCTTATGCCTTACGTTCCCGTTAGTTCGACTAGGGCATAAAGGGAGCACCTCTGCGATTGTTACTACCAGGTCATCCGGATGTGTACCTCAGACTGGGTGAAGTCGAAAGCTAGCATTCTTAAGGGAATATTCGGTCGGCGAATTAAAGACATTTCCGCATTCACTCCATTGTGAAACCCCAGAAGTTACTTACTCTCTGATTTTTTCAATCACAGTTCGGACAAGCACATTAAATGCATGCACACCCAGGAAAGGAACCCTTAACGGAACTATTCTCTCTGGAGGATGTTTCTTACATAATGTAATATAACATAACTAGCCGGATACACATTGTCTGTTCAAGGAACTATGACCCCTACGCCTGGTTCCCATGACTACCCCGGTATATTCTACCGTTAGGGTATTCGAAAACACTCCGCACCTTCGGGTCCAGAGGTCGAAGCGAAAAGGTCGGCCATGGCAATTGTTTTTATTATCCATCTAGAAGGAAAATACATAGTCACTTAGGACTTAAAAACTTCCTCCTCTATACCGTCCAACAGGCGGTCTAATTTACAATCCTGTTGAGAGTATCTAGCAGCCACCTCCACTTGGCCATATACTAAACTAACGGGAATTTCTTCCCCATTTGACCCTAGCGGTCCAACCCGGGCCATGTGATTCGGATCCAGCTTGGGATATTGTGTTTTTACCATGGCCCAGGCCTCTCGTGCACCCTCTCGGCAGGCCGATATCTTCCATAGTCAGATACGCCGCCGTGCTCCTTTGAATAGCTCTACAAGCTTCTCCATACTCCCTGGAGGGGAGTCGGATGGCCATAAGGCCTTGGCTACACTCCGCATTGCCTGCCGAGCTTGCTCGTGCAACTGCGACAACCCTTGCAAAAGATCACTCAATGATCCGGACACCTCCTCTTTGGGACGGCCCGTCAATACACCTGCAATCACAGCTATATCAGCTACTTTTACTTCCAAACTGTTATAAGGTAAATACGGCCACATACTGAATATGCTGCCTCGCAGTTCTTTGTTCTTCTTCACGGAGTCGGTTAGCTGGGCCCACACATCCTTCAGCTCTTCGCCAAGCTGGGTGGTTGCATCTTGGAGTTTGTTTTTCTCCTGTCTGACACGGGTCAAAACCCGCTCGCCTGCGGCCTGCAGTCTTTTCGACTCTTTTTCCTCCAATTGATCCGATGACCCTGTTATGAGATAAAGCCAAAGTGTTAACATGGTCGCTATGCAATAATTGTTTCTCAATGGAGGGAAATATCACCGGAAGACGCCGCTTTGGATTTTTCCAGTTCGACGGTCGTTGCGTTTAACTGCGTCCGACACTTTTCTAGCTCTTGGGCTAGCACGTCGTTCTTCTGCGATAGAACCTGGTCATGCAACGATCCTCAAATCAGTTGTCCCAACTACTTTAAGTCTCGGGGGCTACTGGCATATGGTTATCATAGTCAGACAAAGTAAACTTACCTGCACATCTTTTAAATGCTAGTTTGTGGCTCTGTTAAGCCCATCTCGAGCAGCTCGGATATATGCATCAGCCGAGCTGAAGGCGTTAAATGCTTCTTCTGAAAAGCCAGGGTCTTGTAAAACGGCCCTGCGGCGCCGATGATTCATGGCGTTCTCCACTTCCGAGTTGGTGACGGATACATCATCCGAATCCTCGGCTGGAGGACAGTCCAACGTCACCCCCGCATCAGCCCCGGTCTTCACGACAGGATCTGGATCCTGGCTGCATGAAGTATGACCGGCAGGACCCCCGAATATAGTCCGGCACACCTTTTTCCTTATGCGGGGTAAACGGAAAGGTCACAGTTGGATGTGACTGTCAAGGTGCATATTTGCAAATTCATACCTCTTTGATGAAGGCTCGGTCGTATCTTCATTTGCCTGGTATGGGGGACGCTCTCTTCGGAGATGCCCCCGGGGCAGTATGGCGCACCGAACACCTCCCCTTTTGAGCACAGGACAGTGTGGTGGGTAAGGAGGAATGAGAAAACTCTCTTGACAAGGTATCTCCAAATTAATTACATGTGAAGCAGGAAGGAGGCTGGGGTAATCGGCGATGATGGGTATATCCGTTCCGTCATAGCTCATTTGATAGAATACTCCATCCTCGAGCTCCACAAATATGTCCAGATCTTCCTCATATCCAGGGTCAAGATCCCGATTGCGATTCTCTGGATGAGGGGCAGGGTCATGGATCCCCTCGACAGCCTTTCGCCATTCGTGTTATAAGAGGATAAGATACTGCCTACCAAGAATGATTCAGGGACAAGAGTAAAATAGTGGAGCTGAAGCTTACCCAGCTGGGAGGATTATACATGGAAAATCCGTCTCGATATTGGAGACGGGTGAACTCCTCCGTCTCCCCTTTATACAACTTGGCCAGTATTTTGGCCAGGGCGGCGGGAGTCTTCGGGCCCTTCCGACCATAGCGTGAGGCGTCGTCTTCCCCGTTATAATGCCACATGTGCAGCCCTCTGTATTGGAGTGGCTGGACCCCCCATGTTATAGAGATCGCCATTACCTCGACTATTGACAATCCGGACTGGGCAAGCATCTTAATCTTGCCCAATAGCAGGCTGACCTCTGCACTATCCTCTTCCTCGAGGCTCCGAGGACGCCAGCTATGGTGTTTCTTCAGCGGAGCATTTGAAAACTCAGGAGGCCCTTGCGGACGGGGTCGGGTAGAGCGACGTCGTCGATGTAGAACCATTCGGAAGGCCACTCTTCAGGAGCTTTCTGCGGCGTGCCGGACAGGTATCCGGTCCCGACGATGCGCCACACTTCGGCTCCTCCCACTTCAAAAATCGACCCACCTTGATTGCGAGGGACGAGGCAGAACAGTCTTCTCCATAAATCGAAATGGGCCTCGCAGCACAGGAATAGCTCGCATAGAGCGACGTAACCCGCAATATGACGGATAGAGGTGGGAGTGAGACTATGCAGTTGGAGGCCGTAATACTCCAGCAGATGATTTCTACTACACAACCTTCTTATTGTAGACGTTGTTGGGCCTCCAAGTGCAGAGGTTTGTAGGATAGTAGCAAATTTCCCTCAAGTGGATGACCTAAGGTTTATCAATCCGTAGGAGGCGTAGGATGAAGATGGTCTCTCTCAAGCAACCCCGCAACCAAATAACAAAGAGTCTCTTGTGTGCCCAACACACCCAATACAATGGTAAATTGTATAGGTGCACTAGTTCGGCGAAGAGATGGTGATACAAGTGGTATATGGATGGTAGATATAGGTTTTTGTAATATGAAAATATAAAAACAGCAAGGTAACTAATGATAAAAGTGAGCACAAACGGTATTGCAATGCGTTGAAACAAGGCCTAGGGTTCATACTTTCACTAGTGCAAGTTCTCTCAACAATAATAACATAATTGGATCACATAACTATCCCTCAACATGCAACAAAGAGTCACTCCAAAGTCACTAATAGCGGAGAACAAACAAAGAGATTATGGTAGGGTACGAAACCACATCAAAGTTATTCTTTCCAATCAATCCGTTGGGCTATTCCTATAAGTGTCACAAACAGCCCTAGAGTTCATACTAGAATAACACCTTAAGACACAAATCAACCAAAACCCTAATGTCACCTAGATACTCCAATGTCACCTCAAGTATCCGTGGGTATGATTATACGATATGCATCACACAATCTCATATTCATCTATTCAACCAACACAAAGAACTTCAAAGAGTGCCACAAAGATTCTACCGGAGAGTCAAGACGAAAACGTGTGCCAACCCCTATGCATAGATTCCCAAGGTCACGGAACCCGCAAGTTGATCACCAAAATATACATCAAGTGGATCAATAGAATACCCCATTGTCACCACGGATATCCCACGCAAGACATACATCAAGTGTTCTCAAATCCTTAAAGACTCAATCAGATAAGATAACTTCAAAGGGAAAATTCAATCCATTACAAGAGAGTAGAGGGGGAGAAACATCATAAGATCCAACTACAATAGCAAAGCTTGCGATACATCAAGATCGTACCACCTCAAGAAGACGAGAGAGAGAGTGAGAGAGATCAAACACATAGCTACTGGTACATACCCTCAGCCCCGAGGGAGAACTACTCCCTCCTCGTCATGGAGAGCACCGGGATGATGAAGATGGCCACTAGAGAGGGATTCCCCCTCCGGCAGGGTGCCGGAACGTGTCTATATTGGTTTTCGGTGGCTACGGAGGTTTCTAGCGGCGGAACTCCCAATCTATTGTCGTCTCGAAGTGTTTAGGGTATATGGGTATATATGGGAGGAAGAAGTACGTCGGTGGATCTTCGGGCTGTCCACGAGGCAGGGGGCGCGCCCCCACCCTCGTGGGCAGCCCGGGACTCTCCTGGTCCATCTCCGATACTCCTTGGGCTTCTTCTGGTCCAAAAATAAGTTCCGTGAAGTTTCAGGTCAATTGGACTCCATTTGATTTTCCTTGTCCGCGATACTCTAAAACAAGGAAAAACAGAAACTGGCACTTGGCTCTGGGTTAATAGGTTACTCCCAAAAAATAATATAAAAGTGTATAATAAAGTCCATAAACATCCAGAACAAATAATATAATAGCATGGAGCAATCAAAAATTATAGATACATTGGAGACGTATCAGCATCCCCAAGCATAATTCTTGCTCGTCCTCGAGTAGGTAAATGATAAAAACAGAATTTTTGATGTGGAACGCTACCTAACATATTTATCCATGTAATTCTCTTTATTGTGGCAAGAATATTCAGATCCATAAGATTCAAGACAAAAGTTTAATATTGACATAATAATAATATTTCAAGCATACTAATTAAGCAATTATGTCTTCTCAAAATAACATGGCCAAAGAAAGCTATACCTACAAAATCATATAGTCTGGCTATGCTCCATCTTCACCACACAATGTATTTAAATCATGCACAACCCCGATGACAAGCCAAGCAATTGTTTCATACTTTTGATGTTCTCAAACTTTTTCAATCTTCACGCAATACATGAGCGTGAGCCATGGACATAGCACAATAGGTGGAATAGAATGGTGGTTGTGGAGAAGACAAAAAGGAGAAGATAGTCTCACATCGACTAGGCGTATCGACGGGCTATGGAGATGCCCATCAATAGATATCAATGCGAGTGAGTAGGGATTGCCATGCAACGGATGCACTAGAGCTATAAATGTATGAAAGCTCAACAAAAGAAACTAAGTGGGTGTGCATCCAACTTGCTTGCTCACGAAGACCTAGGGCACTTGAGGAGGCCCATTGTTGGAATATACAAGCCAAGTTCTATAATGAAAATTTCCCACTAGTATATGAAGGTGACAAAACAAGAGACTCTCTATCATGAAGATCATGGTGCTACTTTGAAGAACAAGTGTGGAAAAAGGATAGTAGCATTGTCCCTTTTTTTTATTTGGCCTTCCCTTTTTTTGCCTTTCTATTTTTTTGGCCTTTTTTTGGGACAATGCTCTATTAATGATGATCATCACACTTCTATTTATTTACAACTCAATGATTACAACTCGATACTAGAACAAAGTATGACTCTATATGAATGCCTTCGGTGGTGTACCGGGATGTGCAATGACTCATAAGTGACATGTATGAAAGAATTATGAACGGTGGCTTTGCCACAAATACAATGTCAACTACATGATCATGCAAAACAATATGACAATGATGGAGCGTGTCATAGTAAACGGAACGGTGGAAAGTTGCATGGCAATATATCTCGGAATGGCTATGGAAATGCCATAATAGGTAGGTATGGTGGCTTTTTTGAGGAAGGTATATGGTGGGTTTATGATACCGGTGAAAGGTGCGCGGTATTAGAGAGGCTAGCAATGGTGGAAGGGTGAGAGTGCGTATAATCCGTGGACTCAACATTAGTCATAAAGAACTCACATACTTATTGCAAAAATCTATTAGTTATCGAAACAAAGTACTACGCGCATGCTCCTAGGGGGATAGATTGGTAGGAAAAGACCATCGCTCGTCCCCGACCGCCACTCATAAGGAGGACAATCAATAAATACATCATGCTCCGACTTCTTAACATAACGGTTCACCATACGTGCATGCTATGGGAATCACAAACTTCAACACAAGCATTTCTCAAATTCACAACTACTCAACTAGCACGACTCTAATATCACCATCTCCATATCTCAAAATAATTATCAAGTATCAAACTTCTCTTAGTATTCAATGCACTCTATATGAAAGTTTTTATTATATCCCTCTTGGATGCCCATCATATTAGGACTAGTTTCATAACCAAAGCAAACTACCATGCTGTTCTATAGACTGTCAAAATAATATAAGTGAAGCATGAGAGTTCATCTATTTCTTCAAAATAAAACCACCACCGTGCTCTAAAAAGATATAAGTGAAGCACTAGAGCAAATGATAAACTACTCCGAAAGATATAAGTGAAGACCAATGAGTAGTCGAATAATTATGCAACTATGTAAAGACTCTCTAACATTAAAGAATTTCAGATCTTGGTATTTTATTCAAACAGCAAGCAAAACTAAATAAAATGACGCTCCAAGCAAAACACATATCATGTGGTGAATAAAAATATAGCTCCATGTAAAGTTACCGATGAACGAAGACGGAAGAGGGGATGCCTTCCGGGGCATCCCCAAGCTTAGGCTTTTGGTTGTCCTTGAATGTTACCTTGGTGTGCCTTGGGAATCCCAAATCTTAGGCTATTTCCACTCCTTGTTCCATAATCCATCGAATCTTTACCCAAAACTTGAAAACTTCACAACACAAAACTTAACAGAAAACTCGTAAGCTCCGTTAGTATAAGAAAATAAATCACCACTTAGGTACTGTTGTGAACTCATTCTAAATTCATATTGGTGTAATATCTACTGTATTCCAACTTCTCTATGGTTCACACCCTTCGATACTACTCATAGATTCATCAAAATAAGCAAACAACACATAGAAAACAGAATCTGTCAAAAACAGAACAGTCTGTAGTAATCTGGATCAAACGTATACTTCTGGAACCCCAAAAATTCTAAAATAAATTGCTGGACGTGAGGAATTTATCTATTAGTCATCTTCAAAAAGAATTAACTAAATATCACTCTCCAATAAAAACTGGCAGCAATTCTCGTGAGCACTAAAGTTTCTGGTTTTTTTTGACAGCATGATCGCAAAGACTTTCCCAAGTCTTCCCAAAGGTTCTACTTGGCACAAACACTAATTAAAAAAAAAACTCAATCATAACAGAGGCTAGATAAATTATTTATTACTAAACAGGAGCAAAAAGCAAGGAATAAACATAAAGTTGGGTTGCCTCCCAACAAGCGCTATCGTTTTACGCCCCTAGCTAGGCATGATGATTTCAATGATGCTCACATAAAGGATAAGAATTGAAACATAAAGAGAACATCATGAAGAATATAACTAGCACATTTAAGTCTAACCCACTTCCTATGCATAGGGATTTTGTGAGCAAACAACTTGTGGGAACAAGAATCAACTTGCATAGGAAGGTAAAACAAGCATAACTTCAAAACTTTAAGCACATAGAGAGGAAACTTGGTATTATTGCAATTCCTACAAGCATATATTTCTCCCTCATAACAATTTTCAGTAGCATCATGAATGAATTCTACAATATAACCAGCACTTAAAGCATTCTTTTCATTATCTACAAGCATAGAAATTTTATTACTCTCCCTAGAAGCAAAATTCTACTCATGAATAATAGGGGGAGCAAACTCAACAAAATAATTATCATGTGAGGCATAATCCAATAGGAAACTAAAATCATGATGACAAGTTTCATGGTTACCATTATTTTTAATAGCATACAAGTCATCACAATAATCATCATAGATAGCAACTTTGTTCTCATAATCAATTGGAACCTCTTCTGAAATAGTGGATTCATCACAAAATAAAGTCAAGACCTCTCCAAATCCACTTTCATCAATATAATCATCATAAATAGGAGGCATGCTTTCATCATAATAAATTTGCTCATCAAAACTTGGGGGACAAAAAATATCATCTTCATCAAACATAGCTTCCCCAATCTTGTGGCTTTGCATATCATTAGCATCATGGATATTCAAGGAATTCATACTAACAACATTGCAATCATGCTCATCATTCAAATATTTAGTGCCAAACATTCTAATGCATTCTTCTTCTAGCACTTGAGCACAATTATCGGAATCCTTATTCTCATGAAAGATATTAAAAAGATGAAGCATATGAGGTATCCTCAATTCCATTTTTTTATAATTTCTTTTATAAACTAAACTAGTGATAAAACAAGAAACTAAAAGACTCGATTGCAAGATCTAAAGATATACCTTCAAGCACTCACCTCCCCGGCAACGGCGTCAGAAAAGAGCTTGATGTCTACTACACAACCTTATTCTTGTAGACGGTGTTGGGCCTCCAAGTGCAGAGGTTTGTAGGACAGTAGCAAATTTCCCTCAAGTGGACGACCTAAGGTTTATCAATCCGTAGGAGGCGTAGGATGAAGATGGTCTCTCTCAAGCAACCCTGCAACCAAATAACAAACAGTCTCTTGTGTCCCCAACACACCCAATACAATGGTAAATTGTATAGGTGCACTAGTTCGGCGAAGAGATGGTGATACAAGTGGTATATGGATGGTAGATATAGGTTTTTGTAATATGAAAATATAAAAACAGCAAGGTAACTAATGATAAAAGTGAGCACAAACGGTATTGCAACGCGTTGAAACAAGGCCTCGGGTTCATACTTTCACTTGTGCAAGTTCTCTCAACAATGATAACATAATTGGATCACATAACTATCCCTCAACATGCAACAAAGAGTCACTCCAAAGTCACTAATAGCGGAGAACAAACGAAGAGATTATGGTAGGGTACGAAACCACCTCAAAGTTATTCTTTCCAATCATTCCGTTGGGCTATTCCTATAAGTGTCACAAACAGCCCTAGAGTTCGTACTAGAATAACACCTTAAGACACAAATCAACCAAAACCCTAATGTCACCTAGATACTCCAATGTCACCTCAAGTATCCGTGGGTATGATTATACGATATGCATCACACAATCTCATATTCATCTATTCAACCAACACAAAGAACTTCAAAGAGTGCCCCAAAGATTCTACCGGAGAGTCAAGACGAAAACGTGTGCCAACCCCTATGCATAGATTCCCAAGGTCACGGAACCCGCAAGTTGATCACCAAAACATACATCAAGTGGATCAATAGAATACTCCATTGTCACCACGGATATCCCACGCAAGACATACATCAAGTGTTCTCAAATCCTTAAAGACTCAATCAGATAAGATAACTTCAAAGGGAAAACTCAATCCATTACAAGAGAGTAGAGGGGGAGAAACATCATAAGATCCAACTACAATAGCAAAGCTCGCGATACATCAAGATCGTACCACCTCAAGAACACGAGAGAGAGAGAGATCAAACACATAGTTACTGGTACATACCCTCAGCCCCGAGGGAGAACTACTCCCTCCTCGTCATGGAGAGCACCGGGATGATGAAGATGGCCACCGGAGAGGGATTCCCCCTCCGACAGGGTGCCGGAATGGGTCTAGATTGGTTTTCGGTGGCTATGGAGGCTTCTGGCGGTGGAACTCCCGATCTATTGTCTCTCGAAGTTTTTAGGGTATATGGGTATATATTGGAGGAAGAAGTACGTCGGTGGATCTCGGAGCTGTCCACGAGGCAGGGGGCGCGCCTAGGGGGGTGGGCGAACCCCCACCCTCATGGGCAGCCCGGGACTCTCCTGGTCCATCTGCGATACTCCGTGGGCTTCTTCTGGTCCAAAAATAAGTTCCGTGAAGTTTCAGGTCAACTGGACTCCGTTTGATTTTCCTTTTCTGCGATACTCTAAAACAAGGAAAAACAGAAACTGGCACTGGGCTCTGCGTTAATAGGTTAGTCCCAAAAAATAATATAAAAGTGTATAATAAAGCCCATAAACATCCAAAACAGATAATATAATAGCATGGAACAATCAAAAATTAAAGATACGTTGGAGACGTATTAGCAGACCTCAGAGGAAGGGATGGGTCGGAAATTCGACACCTCTTAACAAGAAGGGGACGAAGCACACTTGTTCTCTCGCGAACGGATTGGGGAAAGGCCCCGCCTGGGTTTTGCCGTTGAAGGAGGCCAATCCTTCTCAAACAGGGACTAGATCTGCAGGAGGGAGAAATCCCTGCGTTTGCAATTACTCTAATTGGTTGTGGGACACAAAGCACCTCTCCCACTCGCCTGTCTCTGGGTCGGAACGGGAGGTGGAGCTGGGAATTTTAGCCATGTTGGAATGGTCTTTCCTAGCAATCTCTGAGGATTTTTCTCCGCGTGGTGCCGAATGGATCTGAGACCCAATCTCTTTAAATAGACGCTCTTTCTTGCGTGGCTGGGGTGTTATTTGCAAAGAATACCCTGACCGTCCGCATTCGCCTGACACGTGGAAGCTGAAGTCAAAGATGCACAGAAGCCAAGGGGTGCGACATTGAATTATAAGACGAATACATTACTTGGAAGTCATCGGAGGAGGAACCCGCCTTGCAATGCCGAAGACAATCTATGCGCCGAACATCTTGTCATTGAAGCCTGGTTCGGGGGCTAATGAGGGATTCCTGGATTAAGGGGTCCTCGGGCATCCGGCCTGTTAGCCATGGGCCGGACTGATGGGCTGTGAAGACACGAAGACCGAAGACTGCACCTATGTTCGTATGGGGCTCTCCTTGGCGTGGAAGGCAAGCTTGGCGGCCGAATATGTAGATTCCTTTCTTTGTAACCGACCTTGTGTAACCCTAGATCCCTCCTGTGTCTATATAAACCGAAGGGCTAGGTCCGTAGATAGGCCGAATACTCATTACCATAGTCATACAGGCTAGACTTCTAGGGTTTAGCCATTACGATCTCGTGGTAGATCAGCTCTTGTAATACTCGTACTCGTCAATATCAATCAATTAGGACATAGGGTATTACCTCCATAGAGAGGGCCCAAACCTGGGTAAACATCGTGTCCCCTGTCTCTTGTTACCATCGACCTTAGACACACAGTTCGGGACCCCCTACCCGAGATCCGCCGGTTTTGACACCGACAGTCATAGTGTACATGGGGATGATCGTAGGATGCTCCACATCATCTCCCCCCCCTTGGGAAAGATCCGACCTCGGATCATGATCCTTATCACCATGGAAACGGTTGTCGTGGACGGACTTGTAGTTGGACGAAGTGGAAGTCATCACGCAATCCAAGTACTCCAAGTTGTCGCCGGAGGAGTATACATGCAAAAAGAGCAAACGCAAACAACACTCGTAAATACAATGGTCAGCGCACACAAAGTGTCCATCAAGTAAGAATGAGTCCGTTCAGCAAGATTGTTTGTGACAAAGCGCATGAAGCTTATCAAGATGATATAGAATGATATGTAAAGCATTCATGGGAGCAAAAGCATTCATTGTGCACACAAATGTATTGTGAATGTGATCAATTCAACCATTGTGCAAAATGATGTCATATGGGATGGTTTATCAAAAGCATGAACATGGTAGTGGGTGCTCAATATGAGTATGTGATCATGCAATTGATGATGGGCAATATGATCATGATATATGAAGATGCCATCAAGAAAGATCACAACAAATTTGCTAAGGAAATGAACAAGCTCATATATCATGGATGACATGGGAACACAAGATGCAACAAGGCAATCATAATGTGAGTCAATCCATGCATAAGATGCAAATTTGTCATGTGTATGATATGTCCATCGAGCATGACATGTGTGAGTACATTCAACAAATATGGAGGTGTTGGTGTACCAATGCTCGATGTCATGGCATGAGTGGATGTTCGAAGGTGCATCCAATAAGTCCGAGCGCTCCTCAATGTGAAGGTCCATAGAGCCAATTCTAATGCCGCTCCTCCGTTCGCGAGATGTATCATGTAGACAACAAGAAGGAAACAACAATGAAAGAATGACCCATCCGGTATGCATATTTGAGGATGGCTCAAATGGAAGGAGTTCACCTTATGAATGTTCACGAAGATGTTGGTGTCGCACATCGTATACACCTTGATATGACCAAGTTCTCTCATGACGGTACCGCCTTGTGAATCCTTCAAAATAAAAGAACATGACAAGCACTCAGAAAAACAAATGAGGTTAGCGGAAGTGCAAAACCTATCATTCGTGTGGTAAGATACCCAACAAGTGTATGCATCATGCTCATCATAAGAAAGGACAAGGGAGCATTTCATAGTATGGAGGCATATGATGCGAGAACAACCAAACACAATAGGCTCAATCAAACAAGCATGCATCACAAGTAATATGTCCAAGTCTCCACGATCAATAAGCATAGTGGATATGAGAGATGCCACTAATGGATACAAGAGACAATGATCAAGACAAATCAAGTGAGAGGCAAGAGCATATATGTCGTCAACCCAAGAAAGCGAGTAAGAGTTTAACATGGGTGATGCGATAAAGCAAGCAATCATAGTGATCAAGTCAAGCAAGCTAGTAGTGCAAAAATGCAACATACTAGAAGGAATCATGGCAAGCATGTCATGGGTGCAAATAGTGTGCATGATTTCACATGACATAGCAGAAGCATGAAAGGAGGATATGAGCAAAGTATCATCAATGTATTGGCGGGAGGCCATATGTAAATAGCAATGGGACATTATGACTCTCCCAACACAACAAGCAAGAATAGCATGAGGCACATGGTAAACATGGCAATAGCAACAAGGATCTCCACCAAGCATGCAAATACACATATGAGTAGTAAAATGGTGAATCATGGGTAAATGCAAGCAAGGGTCACAATTGCATGGCCAAGGCATAGAAACAAGCATAACATGCAAAGTGAACATGGTAGAACGGGCATAAGGTAACAAGTGATATATAGCACATAGTCGTTTGCGAGCCAAGTAGAAGAGATGCGCGTAGTTCTTGCGCGAATGGAACGGTGGTATTGGTAGTCCACGAGATCCCAAGTCATCTTTGCTCTCAAGAGCTCGTTTCGTCAACTCTTGGGATTGAGAGGTTGACGAGTATACATGAGTACCTACACAAAACAAAGACAAAAGAAAAACTGTGTGTGCATGGTATATGTACACATCATCCATCATGATGCGCACGTGTTTGTGTTGGTTAGCACAAAATAGCCAATGCTCAAATAAATGAGATGTGTGATATAGAAACATGTCATCCATCATGAGAGGTTTATTGTTATGTATAGCATAATGGAGACTCAAATTGTGTAATGCATCATGGGAAATATGTAGAGCATTGTTATTCATGGAATGCGTATGGTGCAAGCAATTATGGGAATCATGAAAAGTATGGAATGCATCAAAATCTCCTAATATGTATGAGGAAACTATGGGGGTCTCCTCATGAGCATTAATGGAAACATCACACGGAGAATATTGACAACATCCAACAATGCATATTTGGAATATTGTGATCATGGCATGGCATAGTAGATGAATTGCGCAAATCATATAAAAGGAAGCATGTCAATATCATCACATGAAAGACAAAAGCCAATGACCATCATCTCGTCATCTATGCCATAAGTGCAAATGGGATTTATTTTAATGGGGCATTCATAGCTACTATGTTGAGATTGAAATGATGCAATATGGGAGATCTCACTCATAACATATGACAAGTTTAATAGATTGTCAAACATGATGTGACCAAAAGAATTTTCACATGATTTCCTATGGAGCATAACATCACAACTAGGCAACTCGACATGCTCGTCGTCATATTCATCATAAATAGGTAAGTCATGACATGAGGAAGTCGCACTAGCATGAAGCATGGGAATAGGTGTGTCAATATCATGCAAGCAATCATTCGTAAAATAGTCCACTAGTGGGAGAAGAGAAGCACCATCACCTATGTTACCTTTGGAGCATCGCTCATGTGTTGTAGGTGAGGTGTTTAATACCAAGTAGTGGTCATCTTCATCCTGATGGAACCATGTGGGGGTGCATCTTCTTCCACCATGGACATCGTTGTCTCCATTAGAGGTATGGACTCGTCGAGGATAGGTGTGTCATCACGTAGGAGACCTAGCACCAAAGAAGAAAACACACTAGGAGTAGAGGTTAAGTCATTAGAAATCAAAGTGGCCTCACATGCCGTGTCAACTACCTCACTCACTACGTGTTGTGGCTCACTCACTTCCTCTTGGATGCACTCACTCATATGGTTGGTGGAGTCACTCAAATGGCTCTCAACCTCACATAGGATGTGTGGCATGCTCTCAAGTGTGGGGATAGTGGTGGTCACACTCATCCTCTCATAGGAAATGCACTCAATGTCACATATGGTGGAGTCACTCATATCACTCGTGGGGTGGTGGCTCTCCTCACATGGAAATTGGGGCATCTCGTCACATGTCGGTGTCGGAGATATGTTGGTACAAATGTCTCCATGCTCAATCATGTCGTAGTCATAGCCGTGGATGAAGACCAAAGATGGCACATCATCACTCTCCTCTAAGACCAAAGATAAGGTCTCATGTGCGGTCTCATAGCTTGACTCGGAATATGAGTCCCATATGGGCGCCGTCTTCATGTTGTTGAAGAGGTTCGTGCTCGTCGTCGTGGTCGAAGGGGATGGCCCTTGCTCGACCTTCTTGTTACCGTCTTGTTGTAGGAGGCCCATATGATGTGGCACCTTGTAGCTTGTCTCCATGACCGAAGGGAATGTCCCATGCTTGGCCATCTTCCTTAGGGGGCTTCTGAAGATGGAAGTGTCACCCTCGCTCGTAGGTGGTCGCCTTGTACTTGATGATGTTGATGTAGGCGAACTCACAGGAAGTAGGCAAAGATGCCGTACGTCCAAAGGCAAAGATGCCTTGATAGTACTTGGCGAAGATGCCGAAGTGGTTGTTGTAGTCGTAGCTCCATCTTGGTGGTGCTCGTCTCGCGGTCTTCTCTTATGCTCTTAAAGCTTAGCCTTGGCGTGAAGTAGGGCTTGTTGGGACTTGTATGTTTGTGCTTGGTGAGCATCTTCATGATGATGTTGGCGTTGTCGCACTTGAGCTCGTAGTAGATGTCGTTCGTTGTCGTCGTGCACATGTTGCTTGGAGGTGACTTTCCCTTCATGAAGAGGTGGATCACGAACGTGATGGTGGTCGCCATGGAGATGTGGACGTGGAAGACTTGCGCTTGCATCATTTTTGCTCTCCGAAGACTTGTGACTTGAACGTCGCCGCCTTGAGGATGATGAAGGGGAAGAACGGTTGATCAACAAGGTCTGAATCTCCTCCATCCTTGCATCTTGCTCCTCCTTTTGTGCGGAAAGCTTATTGTCGATGTAGTCCCTTTTCCTTGCTTTGGAGTGACGAACGTCGATGGAGAGGTTCTTGATGCGCTCTCGCAATCTTGATTGTGCGCCTTGCATTTGTCGTTGTAGATCGAAGAGTGACGCTTTGGTGATGTAGTTATTCACGCCGTCGTTGTTGTCGAAGACCGGAGATGAAATGACATGCCTATCCATCACAATACTCGAGCAAATATGAGTGGGAGAAAGATAAGAACTATACCAAATGTACCTTGACCAATGTTGAAGATGGATCAATGATCACTCAATGATGTAACAAGGAAATATCACAATTGGTACCGATCTTGTCGATTTCTCACACCTACACAAATAAGGCTTATGGTGGAGCTCGGTGAGGATAGTGGCACAAAAAATTTAATGCAAAATGTTAGCAAGAGTCAATAATGTTGAAAGAGATTCACAATTTCGCAAGTAAAACAAGTAGACCAATAGCAATGAATGGCACACAGAAACGCACACACGGATAGATAAATGGGGTCGTGCAACCAAGGATGAGCACAAAATGTGGAATCTAGGGAAAACTCTCATGTTGCACAACTCAATAGAGACGCTAGCACAATTGCTCAATAGGCGGATACGACACTTGTGCACAACCTATAAGATGCAAAATGTATCAACTTTCTATCCCAAGTATGGTATGTATGATGTTCCGGTGGTATGATCCAAGATGATCGGATGACAATCTTATATGCAATGTGGTATGATGTTATGGCTATTGCTTACAAGCTTCTTTGCTCTTTCTCTTTTGCTTAAAAGCTTTTTATGTATGGCCACTTTTGCACAATGCACAAACCAAGATAGCAATTGTATATATGCGGGAACAAACTTGTGGCACAAGGGATGATATGATACCAATATGATATGGTATGTATTCAATGGAAGGTGTAGATCACTAATGTGCACAAGTAACATTGCCGGCAATACTCAAATGGCTAGTCTCAATTGGCAAGTAACGCAAAATAGGCTAGGGGTTATCAATGCAATGGCAAGGGAATATACAATGGAGGGATACCACGATACCAAGATGATATGGAGGTTACCGTCCTTGGCGATGATGAGTGGTGGTGTTCTTGATGTAGATACCAAGATGATGGAGACTCACCCCTAAGTAGCCGAAACACCTTAGGAAACCGGAAAACCGTGAACTCAAAATCTCAAATGTCAAATGGTGGTAGCGAGAATGCGGTGGTGGTTGCGGAAGCTCATTGGGATTGCGGAAATGCAATGATGGGTTTTGCGAGTAGACAATGCGGAAATGGAGGGTAAGGTGGTGTACTATACACGATGTCGAAGTTGAGGTCACCGTCCCTAAGTAGCCGAAACACCTTAGGAGACACAACTCACAACTCAAACAAAATTGGTTTAAGTTGGGGTGGCGGAAGTGTATGGTGGGCAAGCCTATGCGGAAATGGTGGTGGTGGTTGAGGAAAAAGAAACCGTCCCTAAGTAGCCAAAACACCTTAGGAGACTCAAATCACTACTCAAGCAACCACTAATGCTATATGGATCACAATGGGTTAGGTTGCAGAAGTCGGTGGTGGTGTAGCGAATGTGGTGGAAGCCCTAGGCAAAGATGCCAAAGTTTCAAAAATTTGATGGAGTCAAATGGTGTTGGTAGTATTTTTTGGGAAGGGGGATGTCAAGAGCTTCAAAAAAAGCTAAAGAACGTCAAAATCAGAGTTCAGATGAATTAGTTATGGCCGATACAAAATTTCAGCGAAGTCAGTTTTTACACGTAGCGGACATCCGGAAATGGACGGATGTCCGGTCGCCGGACGTGCGGTCGGGTAGGAAATCCGCTAATTACAGCTCGGGTTAGGGGTTCCGGTCATCCAGTAAGGTCGGACGTCCGGTGGTTCCTAGGGATTTGGACGTCCGGTAAAGTGACAGTCGTCCGTGTATCGGGGTCAACGCGAGATGCGAGCTTTGGGACGCGATTTTGGGCGAAAATTGATGATTTCGGGGGCAAAATTGATGAGATGTCATGGATAAAAGATGGGGAAACTTGGGGAGATGCTAGATCCACTCGAAACCAAGCAAATCCATGGATCAAAAACAACAAAACTTCATCAAACCAACAAATCACAAAAAAAATTGGGGCTATTTTTGGTGGGGATTTTCGAAATTAGGGAAGAACACAACAAAATCAAGCTAGAAAACGAAGAGGGGAGGCTCCGAAATCGTGATCAGCATGGCTCATGATACCAAGATGATGTAGGGTGGAACCCTAGATGGCCGAAATTTCAAGAAAGGAGTGGATCCCGCGAAGAACACGAGCGAAAACACGAGGGAAAACACGAGAGAATCATTCAAACCAACAAGATCGATCACACATGTGCTAGAT
Source organism: Triticum urartu (assembly GCF_003073215.2). NCBI lineage: Eukaryota > Viridiplantae > Streptophyta > Magnoliopsida > Poales > Poaceae > Triticum > Triticum urartu. The sequence goes on along the minus strand of NC_053026.1, from coordinate 153,496,934 downwards.
CCTCCAAACACAAAGGGATACACGATCCAAATCAAACAAAGGACGATACAAGAGGTAACCGGTTCTTCTCCGTAAGGAGGTCTTGAATCCACGAGGGGATCTTCCCGTGAGGGGTCTTGAATCCAAAGTGGATCTTCTCTGTAGAGGCCGCGGTCTCTCTCGTGGAGTAGATCCGATATGGATGAGCAAAGCTCTATCTCTAATGATCTACTACTTTGCTAACCCTAACTAGGAGAAGGTGGAGGAGTATATGTAGTCTAGGTCCACGAAGGGGTAAGTGGGAGAGGGATACATGGGCCTCTAGCCCGTAACTGTGCGCACACAGGTACCGGACGTCCGCTCGGGACCGGTCGTCTGGTGGCTCATGGGATTCCGGACGTCCGGTAGTCACTAGACTTCCACTCACTTTGGCTCGGTTGAGGTGGCACCGGATGTCCGGTATGTAACACCCTCGATGCGACTATAGCTCCCATGTGTCGAGGCACGACTTAGAGACATAATCACATTGAAGGCATATGTCGCAAGTTAGGCAATCTTCACAACATCCCATGTAATATGATAATAAAAGGGGGAGATAACATAGTTGGCTTACACTCGCCACGTCAATCAAGTGCATAAATAACATTACATCATCCAAACACTCATGGCCCGACTACGGCGCCAAAATAAAAGAAAACCCAACATGCGACAACGGTCCCAATCACCCCCAACTGGGCACCACTACTGATCATCGGGAAAGGAAACGTAGTATCGTTGAGAGTCTTCGTCGAACTCCCACTTGAGCTCATACGCGTCTCCTGGAGCGGAATCATTAGGCCCTGCATCTGGTGTAATAGTAATCTGTGAGCCATGGGGACTCAGCAATCTCGCACCCTCGCGATCAAGACTATTCAAGCTTATAGGTATGGCAAGGTAAAATATGAGTGGAGCTGCAGCAAGCGACTAGCAAGTGTGGTGGCTAACTTATTCGCAAAAGAGAGCAAGAAGAGGAGGCAAAGCACGAGCGAGAAACTAGAGAATAACCTGCGCAAACATTACTCCAACACCGTGTCCACTTCCCGGACTCCGCCGAGAAGAGGCCATCACGGTAACACACTCAGTTGATTCATTTTAATTAATTAAGGTTCAAGTTGTCTACAACCAGACATTAACAAATTCCCATCCGCCCATAACTGCGGGCACGGCTTTCGAAAGTTCAATCCCTGCAGGGGAGTCCCAACTTAGCCCATGACAAGCTCTCACGGTCAACGAAGGAATAGACCTCCTCCCAAGACGTTCCGATCAGACTCGGTATCTCGGTAATTCAAGACACTTCGACAGGTTAAAACAAGACCAGCAACACCGCCCGAATGTGCCGACAAATCCCGATAGGAGCTGCACATATCTCGTTCTCAGGGCACACTCAGATAGGTCAAGCTACAAGTAAAACCAACCCTCAAGTTTCCCCGAGGTGGCCCCGCAGGCTGCCCGGTTCGGACCAACACTCAGAGGGAGCACTGGCCCGGGGGGGGGGTTAAAATAAGATGACCCTTGGGCTCCAGAAACCCAAGGGAAAAAGAGGCTAGGTGGTGAATGGTAAAACCAAGGTTGGGCATTGCTGGAAAAGCTTTAATCAAGGCGAACTATCAAGGGGTTCCCATTATAACCCAACCGCGTAAGGAACGCAAAAATCCGGGAACATAACACCGATATGACGGAAACTAGGGCGGCAAGAGTGGAACAAAACACTAGGCGAGAGGCCGAGCCTTCCACCCTTTACCAAGTATATAGGTGCATTAAGATAACATAGCAATATAATGATATCCCAACAAGTAAATAAATGTTCCAACAAGGAACAACCTCCAATCTTCACCTACAACTAGCAACGCTATAAGAGGGGCTGAGCAAAGCGGTAACATAGCCAATCAATGGTTTGCTAGGACAATGGGGGGTTAGAGGTTTTACATGGAAATTTGGGAGGCTTGCAAGCAAGTGGTAGGCATCGTAGCAATGGCATAGCAAAAGAGCGAGCAAACTAGCATAGCAAAGATAGTAGTGATTTTGAGGGTATGATCATCTTGCCTGCACAGTTGTCAGAATTGACTGGATCCTCAAAAGCAAACTCAACGGGCTCCTCATTAATGAACTCGTCTCCCGGCTCTACCCAAACAAGACAAACAAGCAACAAGGATACAATCAACCACGTGCAAACTTAAACAACACAATGCAAAGATGATATGCTATGCGGGATGCGATGCGGGATGCAAAATGCAAGATATGATAGGAAATGCATGAAGCTGGCCCCAACTTGGAATTCCAAGGGTGCCACTGGAAAGATGAGATGAAATCGCTTGAAAACGATATAAAGAACGCCGGAATCGGAGTTACGGTTTGGAAATGGCAAGCGTTTCAAAAAATGACACCGGTCTGCGATTTACAGCAAGTAGGCATCTAAATGCAACGAGATGAACATTCTACAGCACCCAAACATGACAAAAAAATGCATGGAAGGGAAGAATTCAAGATTCTTAACAAAAGTCTAGCACTGAGCTACGGCCAATTCATCCATTAGGAGGTTCAAACAAGCATGGCAAAACCGCAAATGGTAAAACAGATCTCAGACTTAGTGAAATTAACACTTGTCTGGAATTTCAGATCATATAGCCCTCTTCGGAGCAACAAAACTACATGCTACAGGACCCGAACATGACAAAGAAAGACATGGCATGGAGCTACTCAACAAGCTTAACAAAAGTCCCTTAGTGACTTTGAGCCAAAAGGGATCACAAAATATACCAACAAGCACACGAACATAGCAAAAACATAATCAGCTTTCAGACTTAGTGAAAACTGGGTCATGCTGAAACATAACTCACGAAGGCTTGTTTACGAGCTCGATGCACTCACCACGGTGCAAGTCATGTCAAGACAAGCATACATCCCTAAAGAAGGAACAAAATACAAGCTATACATGGCAAGAACAATGGCATAGCATGCACGGGTCAACTACAACAACAACGGCAAAATCACAAACGAGTTGACGATCTGCCCAGATTCGCAACGAAGCAAAAGTAGAGCTCGATTGACTCAAGCTAGGGTGCTCCATAATTGCAAAAAAATACATGGATGGATAGAGCACTACAATATTAACAAAACTCCGTTAATGATCATCCTCAAAAGAGGCACGGATCACTAGGAAACAACAAGAACATATGGCATCATGAACTAAACAATCCCAGGACTTAGTGAAATCACTAAGTCCCTGAAAACAGAATTAGCAAGTGCACCACTTTGCAAGCTTGCACAAGTCACCACACACTTCCTAAAAATACATGGGTTGCGCCTCTGGAAAGATGAAAAAACACATATGAAGAACTCACGGGCATAGCATGCACATAATAATCATGGAAAAAATGACAAAAGTGCTAAACGGAGTAGCAGATCTGACAATTAACTCAAGTAGCCCTCTTCTAACAGCATTTCGGACATCAAGATGAGCTCAAATGAAATGATGCAATGAAATGAAATGATGTACTCTCTGAGATGAACATTTTGATATGCTATATGCATGAATCGGAGCTACGGATGCAAAGTTACGGGGCCTCGAACAGGAGCATAAGAACTAAAAAATTCTGAGACTTGGTGAAAAAAACTACCCCGGATTTGGATCTAGGGTTTTGGGCATGCAACCCGAGGCGGCTGGATCGAGCTCGCCGGAGAGGGTTCGTCGGCCGGGGAAGAGGGGGGGCGCGGCCGGGGCGGCTCCGGCCGGCGTGGTGGCGGCGGCGCGCGGTGGAGGCGGCGGCGGCGCGCGGTGGAGGCGGCGGCGGCGCGTGGTGGCTGCGGCGGCAGCGCGGCGTGGAGGCGGCGACGCGCGCCGGCCGGGCGGGGCCGGGCGGCGCCTCGGGCGAGGGAGCGCGGGGCGAGGGAGCGGGCTCGGGGGGGCCGGTCGCAGGCCTGCGGGCCGGCGGCGAACTGGGGACCCGCAGCGCTACGTGGCGGCACCGAGTTGGACGGCGGGGCGGCGGACGTGTCCGGTTGCGGCCGGACGTGTCCGATGCGCGCGAGGTGGGTGGATCTAGGGTTTCGTCCGGAGGAAGGAGAAGGAGATTTTTGGGGGGCCCTTTAAATAGGCATAGGAGGAGCTAGGAGAGTCCAAATGAGGTGCGGTTTTCGGCCACGCGATCGTGATCGAACGCTCTAGGACATGGAGCAGAGTTTGGTGGGTTTTGGGCCAAATTGGAGGGGTGTTGGGCTGCAACACACACGAGGCCTTTTCGGTCCCTCGGTTAACCGTTGGAGTACCAAACGAAGTCCAAATGGTATGAAACTTGACAGGCGGTCTACTGGTAGTAAACCAAGGCCGCTTGGCAAGTCTCGGTCCAATTCGGAAATGTTTAATCCCCACACACGAAAGAGAGCTAGAAATGGCCACCGGAGGAGAACGAAGCGCCGGAATGCAAAACGGACAACGGGGAAAATGCTCGAATGCATGAGACGAACACGTATGCAAATGCAATGCACATGATGACATGATATGAGATGCATGACAAAGACAACAACACACGGAGACAAAGACCCGAACCCGAGGAAATAAATATAACTTAACGCCGGAAACGGCAAGAGTTGGAGTACAAATAGGGAAAGTTACATCCGGGGTGTTACATGGTAGCTGGCGATCGTTTGGTCGCCGGTCGTCCGGTGTTGTCGGTCTTCCTCTGATTTGGCTCGGGTGTAGATGTGCCGGTCGTCCGATGGCGTCGGACGTCCGCTCGCTGGGAGGTGTGGCCGGTCGTCCGTTGCAGGCCGGACGTCCGCTCGCTGGAGCTTCGTTGACAGCTTGTCGGTGTCAAAACCGGCGGATCTCGGGTAGGGGGTCCCGAACTGTGCGTCTAAGACGGATGGTAACAGGAGGCAGGGGACATGATGTTTTACCCAGGTTCGGGCCCTCTTGATGGAGGTAAAACCCTACGTCCTGCTTGATTAATATTGATGATATGGGTAGTACAAGAGTATATCTACCACGAGATCAGAGAGGCTAAACCCTAGAAGCTAGCTATGGTATGATTGTATGTTGTCCTACGGACTAAAACCCTCCGGTTTATATAGACACCTGAGAGGGTTAGGGTTACACAAGTTCGGTTACAAAGGAGGAGATACACATATCCGTATTGCCTAGCTTGCCTTCCACACCAAGTAGAGTCCCATCCGGACACGAGACGAAGTGTTCAATCTTGTATCTTCATAGTCTAACAGTCCGGCCAATGGATATAGTCCGGCTGTCCGGAGACCCCCTAATCCAGGACTCCCTCAGTAGCCCCTGAACCAGGCTTTCAATGACGATGATTCCGGCGCGCAGTATTGTCTTTGGCACTGGAAGGCGGGTTCCTCCTCCGAATACACCACGGAAGAATTTGAATACAAGGATAGTGTCCGTCCCTGCAAAATAAGTTCCACATACCACCATAGAGAGAATAATATTTCCACAAACCCAATTTGCTGACTTGTTTTGGCAACACGACATTATGTCACGGCCCGGTGATTATTCAAACCGTTTCCATTAATTAGCCCCGCACATAACGTGAGGCAGTTTTTTGACATGTCTTGTCAAAGCAGAGATCGTGTCCCCTTATTACGGGATTCTCATGAATACGGGCGTGGGTAACCCAACCGCGTCTAGGACTCCTAGATTATAGGCAAGTCCCAAACGGCCACAGAGAGGATGCTTGATATTCACCCTCTTTATAAAGGGACAAGGCTTTTACTTTTTTCCCTCCCGTGCTCAATCGAATCCTTCCCCAGCCTCAAGTTCTAACACCCAAAGCCCAGGTCAGGTGCTCCGGATCTTCAATCATGTCCGGATCCAGCCTTCAAGGCCGATAGATGCCCTCCTCCGTTATGGAAGAGGATATCAAGAAGTTGAGGGAGGCCAGATACCTGACCACCGAGGTTTCGCATCGGCTGCCTGCCCGAGGGCAGGTCGTCCCTACTCCTAAACCCAACGAAGACGTCGTGTTCATCTCCCACTTCCTCCGAGGTCTAGGCCTCGCTCTGGATCCCTTCATAAGGGGTCTGATGTTCTTTTATGGGATAGACTTCCATGATCTAGCTCCGGACTCCTTCCTCCACATCTCGGCTTTTATTGTGGTGTGTGAGGCCTTCCTCCGCATTACCCCTCATTTCGGCTTGTCGCTCGAGACCTTTGACGTGAAGCCGAAAACAGTCGAAGGGCATCATGTAGCGTGCGGCGGCGCATTAATAAGCAAGATCGCTGGAGCTCCATGGCCGAAGGGTTCCTTTCCAGAGGTGTCCAGATTATGGCAACGGTAGTGGTTTTACATCATGGCTCCCAGAAGTGCCAAGTGGGCGGCTGCCCCTGTTTTCCGCTCGGGCCTTCCACCACAACTGATGTCATGGATTAGTAGAGGGCTGAGCTGGGGTCCAGCCAAGGACGTGCATGTACTGCAGAGCCGCATTCAAGATCTCTTCGAAGGAGATTTCAGTCTGGTCATGGTGGTGCAAGTTATGCTGGTTCGACGAATCCAGCCATGCAAATGCCGACCCTTCCGCATGTGGGAGTTCAACCCAGAAGGACCGCGCTCTATTCAGAATTTCCTCGACCTGACGCACGAGGAGATGTATAAATTATTCTTTGGACCCCAAATAGGGTGTCCGGATACTACCGAGGACGTGGGCCTGAGCAGCAACCGCACCGCCGAACAGGTAAATAATCCTCTAGCCGAACACACCGTCTTTTATTTATCATGACGTCATTATGAGAAATTGCTCTTTGACCAGGACTGGCTAACAAAGGCGAAGATGATTCGGTGTTCGGCCCCCCTTCCTGAGGGTTTGGAAAATCTGGTACTAGAAAAGATGCTCGAGCTGGCACCTTGCTCGGAGCCCTCAAAGGAAGAAAAAGGGGGGAATAACGAGGGCGAGAGCGGGCCCCCATCGCTACCAATTCCAACCGAGGGAATGAGCGCCTCCATGAAGGAGGATAACCAAGGGGAAGAATCCTACATTCTCTCACTTCGGGGAAGGAAGAGGACTGCCTCTGAAGATCCGGAAACTAATGTTTCCAAATGGGAGAAGAAATCTCCACCAGAGGGTCCTGCCTTGGAGGGTGCTCTTGCCGCACAAAGTCCGCGCGGGGGTCAGCCCTCCAACGAGTTGTAAGTAATCAAAAAGTACTTTAATAGTGAAGATATACTATCCTACCTCTGAGGAAAATAACCGAAGCCTTTATCTTGCAGTTCGGACCTTAGCCCCTCTCAGCAGAGCTCGTCTTCGGGGATCTTCTTCCGGAGATGACGGAGAGCGAAACGCCTCCCCCGGAGTCCCCCGCTCAAGAAGTGGGTGACCTTGAAGTATCGTCATGGAGGACCTCTCCGGATCCGATGAGGCAAGAAGATAATCCTATAGTCACCCGAAGTCCCCAGCGTCCGGCTCTCGAAGAGAGCAAACAAAAGAGTCCGGCACCATCTGGTATGCGGTCGGACGTACTGAGGGAGCTGTTGGAGCGAGCGGCCATCTCAGAAGAACACCGTACATTGATGGGTACGGTGATGGAAAGAATTTCGTCCGCCAAAAGCGGATTACATGAAGCCTTTACGAGTCTACTAACGGGCTTTGAGGTACGTGAAAAGATATACATTTGATAGTACCACACATGTTTAGGTGTGCCCTATGTAGATAGTAGCCCCTGAGACTTTGGTTGTCGTCGAGAACGGCGGCGAATAGAGGATCATAGTCCCAGGTAATAACCAGACTGCCTTTATGTGCAGGTGGTGGAAGCTCCGGTGGCTAGCCGGACTAATGAGTTTGCTGAACTAAAGCGGCAACTGGATGCGGCAGACGCCGACATCGAGCTTGTTAACAAGCGGCTTGACGAGTCACAGGGTAAGTAATGTTTTCTGGTGAATGTCACATAGTAAGAGTGTCGGGACCCGATCCTAAGTCACACCGATCTAGCATGTAACACTTCATATCACTTTGCGGCCTCACGCACGGTATTCCCACGGGTGCCACCTTACCTGGCCCGGGACCGTTTGCGCCTTTTGGCTCACGTATATGATAGTGTCGCTAGCATCCATATGACAGAGAACCCGGGACGACATGATTAGTCGTGAACCCAAAGTAGCACTAACTTACAGGGACAGGCATACATGAATCAACCTCGAGCATGTCGGTCAACAGCGTATGAATCCGGGCTGTAGCACTGGACTAACAGGACTCCGCGAACCCGGGCTGTAGCAGGCTAGGCAGGACTCCGGATGTCACCGCGTGACATTTCCCCGAAGGGACAGACACAGGAACGAAGTGAATCACATGCCGGCCAGTCAAGTGTTCCGGAGTAGTAGTGCTGGGCTAGCAGGACTCCGGTGAACCGGGCTGTAGCGGACTACTATGGCTCATGGAAGCACAAGACTACATTTCCCCATAAGAGAGGCTACCAGAGGTAAACAACTAGGTTGTCGGATCCCACACATAGCAATACACGTTACACGTACGCATAACATGCAAGTATGTGCTGTACAACATGGCATCACAACATAACTCAAACTCATATAGATAAATGCCCAAAAGAGCCACATAGCATTCAATACAAACAGGGGTCTCATGACCCATCATTCAGAGCATACAAGCAATGGAAGCATTACATGTCTGAGTACAGACAACTACAAAAGGAAAAGACTAAGAAGCCTGACTAAACACGACCCTCCCAAGGGTACAAGATCGTAGCTGGGATACAAACTACTCGTCGAAGTCACTAGTGTAACCAACTGCAAAACATAAATAAGCAAACGTGAGTACAAAGGTACTCAGCAAGTCTTACATCAGAACTATCTACATATGCAACATTATCAACAAGGGGGTGGTGGAGTTTTAACAGCAGCAAGCCAGCTTTGACTCAGTGGCTAGCCTATACTATGAGTATCAGAAACTTCTTTGAGGTGAGAAGACGCACACGAGTCCACATATTCACCATATCAATACTCCACTATGGATCTGTTCCCGTCTCCCTACGAGAAGGCCATCCATAGCACTCATGCTTATCTTGCGGATTTTAGAGTATCCACTTCAAGTTGTCTATGTACTACATAAGTCCTCCAAGTTTCCATATCCGAGGAAAACGGCTATTCGAATAGATAATATTGACCCTGCAGGGGTGTACTTCTTCACACACGCTCTCGCCACTTATAGCCCTGTACACGTCATGTACCTCGGCAACCTTCAAGCGGAAGCCGGGCGAGGGAGTCGGCCACGACCTGACTAACCACACAAGTCTCTCGTCCAGGTTTATCACCTATTCGGGTTTCATCCGCAAGGAGATCCGGCCGGGGTGTCGCTCACGGCCCCAAACGATGTGTGGAGGGTTCCCAAGCCCACCATTCGGGTGCCACTTGGTACACCGTGCCACGGTGCCTAGTCTATCCCAAGCCCGTCCCGTCGGACACCACCTGGTAGACAAGTAGCACTACCTACAAACGCCAGAAACTAGTTGCAACTCCTGGACAGAGATCAAGTGGATTAATAAGCCGAGAGGGGCCGGATAACCGGAACCCAATGTGTGGTAGTAACTGGACTTGGATAACATACACAGAACTCAGTGCTTAAGGACGGTTCCAATGAGACAACCCACCATGTACTCCTACATGGCCTCTCATCGCTACCTTTACCAAAATGGGTTCACACACTTAGCCTTTACCGGTAGGACATGTTCACCACTCCGATTCATCCCCGATGAATCAGACCTGACACAACTCTAAGCATAACTGGCATGAAGAAATCAAGCATGGATGAGCAGGCACATCAAGGCTCAAGCAACTCCTACTCATGCTAGTGGGTTTCAACTATTTACTGTGGCAATGACAGGTCATGTAGAGGAATGGGTTCAACTACCACAGCAGAAAGTAGCAGTTTGAATCATTGTTGTCCTAATGCAGTATAAGGAGTAGGAGCGAGAGAGTGGGATTTATCGAAATGATCAAGGGGGGTTGCTTGCCTGATAGATCCATGAAGAAGCACTGCTCCTCAGACAGGTACTCGGGACACCTTCCGGAGTAGAACCTATCGAGAAGGGACGGTGCCGGCGATCAATAAACAACCATATGCAACAATATGATGCATGAAGATGATATTTCAAAGATGCTATGATTTTCCCTAATGCATCTAGCATCAATTTGGTTGAAGTCCATATGAACCAAGGGTTCATATGCAAACCCCAAATTAAGTATATAACATGCCATTATTACGTTTTCACTTATACAGCAAGTATAAGTTGGTTTTTCATGCATGAAACTGGCATAAATGGATTCCTTGCATTTTTCTGATGATTTTTCATATATAAATTATTTCATTCTGAGCTACGGTTTAATTTCTAGGAATTTTAGAAGTTTTAAATATTTTCTGAAATTCTCTGAATTATTTAAAATCCAGAAAATCAATTACTGCATCAGCATGACGTCACAGAGGCGTCAGCAGGGCTGACCAGGTCAAACCTGACGTGTGGGGGCCACACGTCAGTGACACTGGGGTTAAGCCCGAGTCAAACCTGGGCTGATTAGCTTTGACTAAGCCCTGGGGCCCACTGGTCAGTCTCAGGGAGGGGGGATTAGGCTGTGGGATTAGCGCTAATGACAGCCACGTCGGCGCCCGCCGGAGTTGGCCGGCGGCGACCAAACCTTGCAGCGGTGCTTTGCCGGAACGCGCTACAGGCGGCGGAAGAGCGCGCGGGGACTACCAATCGGCAGCCCGCGCTCGACCGCATCCACCTGGGCATAGGGGAGGTCGCGGGGACAGCGGAGCTCGCCGGAGCAGGGCTCGCGGCGGCGGCCGGAGCTCGGTTGATGCGGGTTAGGCACTGCAGGGCGCTAGGGGGGCTGCGGTTTGGCGCGTTGGACTCCTGGGGGTGCGGTGAGCTCAGTGGTAAGCTTGGACGTGTGCTTGCACGGCCGTAGCCGCGGTGGCGACATGGCCGGCGGCGAGGAGCAATCGGCTCCGATGGCCACGGTGGCTAGAAGGCGCGGACGAGCACGGGGAGAGAGGGGAAAGAAACAGGGGCTCACGGTGAATCCAGCAGAGTCGATGGCGAGGCCGGGGAGGGTCTGGAGCTCGCGCATCCACGCCGGCGAGCTTCAGTGGCCGACGATGAAGAAGATGAAGATGGCGTTGATGTAGAGCTTCCCGGGTCGCCTGGCTCGTTGAGGACGTAGCTGGCGGCGAGGCGGAGCTCTGGGGCAAGATGAGAGGCCCAGAGAGGCACGGTGGCTACGGTGAACGGCGTCGGTGGCGACGAGCGGGTTCGGGTCTGCTCGGGAGAGGGGCTAGAGGCCAGGGGAGAGAGCAGAGAGCGAAGGGAGAGTGAGAGAGAGTCGAGGGGGTCTGCGTGGCGTCTCTAGGGGTCGCGGGAGCAAGCAGGGAGGCAGGAGGTGGCGTGTGGCGGCCGTGCGCGTGTCGGGCACGCGTCGTGCATCCGACTGGCGGGAGGAAGAAGACCTCCCTGCCCCTGGTGGGCTGGGCCGGCCAGATGGGCTGCCAGGTGAGCGCCAGGTAAGTGTTTTCTTATTTCTTTCTGTTTTTCTTTTCTGTCTTCTATTTGTATCTAAAAGAAATGTTAAAACATTTCCATAAATGGTGAAATTATTTGTGGCATCTAGATATAATATTCTAGAGGCCCTCACCAATTCCCAACATTTTTGGAGCCATTAAAATATTTATATAATTTAAACAGCTCCAAATCAAATATTTATGCATTGATTCAAAAATCCAAGATGTGTAGCAAAAATGTGCATCACCTCTGGTTGTTGTTCCCAACATTATCCAAAGAGCATGAACATTTTTGAAGAGCATTTTGGGTTCATTGAAAATCCATTTTAAAGTTGAACCTATTGGAAAAAACTTTGGTGCTAGGGTTTGCAACTTTCCCCATTTCAAATTTATTTGAAAGATTAAACATGATGCACAAGCAAGCCTAGGACATACCAGAACTAGGGATGTGATAAAGAGCAGCATGATGCCAGTATCTTTAATATGTTGTGACTGCAGACGGAGCTGCCATCGTGGAGACCCTTCGGGCGGAACTTGCCCGAGCCAAGGAACAGGCAAGAATTAGCAATGCGGCTGCTTTGAAGGCGGCCGAAGAGTTAAGAGCCGAGAAGGCCGCGCATTGCAAAAGCAAAGAGAAGATGGCCAAGATGGCCGTAAAATTAAAAGACACCACCGACCGTTGCCAGTTCCTTGAAGAAGAGAACCGAGTGAAGGCGGCAGACCTTGAAAAGGCCACGGTGGCGACCAAAGACACCCGCTCTGCTATGAGGGCGAAGAAGGAGGAGCTACGTGAAGCCGGGGATATTGCGACTGGGAAGCCCTTTCTGCTGAAGAGGAAGTTTGGAGATCCATGGTATGCCCCTCTGGATCGGCTGTGGAGTTCATCAGACGCATATATGGACTTGGCAGCGGGCGATGTCGATGCGGTCGAGTACTTCCAAGATCAGACAGATCGTGAAGTGGACAAGCTGTTCTGGTCGCAATTTAACGTTCCAGAGCGTCCGCTTCCCTTGACTGATCAGCTAGCCGAATGGGCCGAACTTAATAGATTGTCCAGACTTGCCATGAGGTCCATCGTAGATCATCTGTGGCCGGAGAAGCCGAAGCCGAACAACTATTTCAGCTTAGTGCAGCAGTTCCTTGGTGCGGTGCCGCGCATCAATGTGATGAAGAGGTCGGCGTGCATAGAAGGCTCGCGGATGGCCCTTGCCTGTGTCAAAGCATACTGGGCGGAGATGGATGCTACCACTGTTGCGGCACAAGGTTCGGCCATAGGCCGAGTGGCTGCCGAGCACTATTTTGAAGAAGTTCTTGAGGGTGCTCGTTTGATAGAGGCCCAGTGCTCGAAGAATATTATGTTTGGGTGACATGTATTCCCATTGTAAACACAATGTTTTTATGAAATGTATTAAGGCTGTATTTATACTTTCGTCTAAAAGTAATATGATGCCTCCTGTGCGGCCGTTTATGTATATATGTATATAACCTGAAAGATTGCAGTCGTCGGCTTCAACCCCCACGAATATAATGCGGAGGTGCTCGCAGAAGAAGCGTGTTCACACTTAACCCAATGTCTTGGTCCTATTAAGGAGGTGATAGCGTAGCGAACGAGGCAACCGGACTGATGCTTTAACACTTTCACTTAGCCATAGGAGTTTGGCGGTGGGGCTACTATATAGCCCCTGGTGGCTCTGCACTCTCCCGAACTCGGGGTGCGTATATGCCTGGCCGGGAAATGGCCCTTCGTTAAAGCGGAGGAATTCTAAGATTCTGATAGGTCATTGAGTGGTTGACCAGTCTCGCGCTATATCATGACAGTCAGTTTTCGGCTTTCTCTAGTGAGGTGCTCGTCCGGATGAACCAGCGCACAATCGCAGTAGTTCTCCTGGTGCTGCCTTAGCCGATAGAGCGGAATGTAAGGCACCAAAACACAGGAGCCGGGCAAACCCAACATTTGACCAAAGACATGATTCAGAGCTGATGCATATAAGGCCAAACTCGCGACGCCGAACACTCCCTAAGGTATTCGGTCTTTATGGTATAAACAGGGCCTAAATAGTGCCCTTTGTAAGAAGCCCCTTGTGTCCAGGTACGTGCATTATTCTGACGTGGCCACATGCCAAGACGTCAGCATCCTTCTCAATTGTACTGAGAATCCGATGGATGTGTATCAACAAGAGATAGTAAAAAAGGTTTACGCAGGGTCTTAATCTAAAAAGAATCCTTGGAGCGGGTCCCTGCTGCACGTCTGCGCCCGTGTCTCCGTTGTGCCGTATCCTGGACAGGTGTAGCACGATGGTCATCTGTAAAAGAGAGGAACTTAGGTGAAAAGTTGTCGTGAAAAAAGGTAGTTTTAAAGAAACCATGTATAATTCAAGATGAGTAAAAATTGCCACTTGTCTGCGCGCGTTGAGCCCCTTGTATTTGTAATAGGGGTGTGGCCATCAATCCAGTATGAATTACATATAGCTGCGCCGGACTCGTCTAACCGTGTCCGTGGTCTTGACGACCTATCAAATGCTTTTGTTGGTGAGGCCGTTTTTAGTGTGCGGCTACCAAGGTAGTCGCACTCTCTTCGGCGCACAAAGATTGCTCAATATTTCCATTCACTGTAATGATGCCACATGGACCGGGCATCTTGAGCGTGAGGGAAGTGTAATGCGGTATTGCATTAAAGCGAGCGAAGGCTTCGCGTCCAAGTAGTTCTTGATAGCCACTTTGGAACGGAGCAATGTGGAAGGTTAAATGTTCGCTACGGAAGTTATCGGGAAAGCCAACTATAACCTCTAGTAGCAGGGAGCCCGTGTAATGAGCCCCTGGGCCTGGCATTACTCCTTTGAAGGTAGTAATGCTGTGGCAAATTTTTGTTGGGTCTATCACCATTTTGCGGATTGTGTCCTGGTATATCAGGTTTAGACTGCTGCCACCGTCCATCGGGACTCGTGTGAAGGGGCATCCGTTAATTATTGGGTCTAATACCAAGGTAGCCCATCCTGCACGCCGGATACTTGTTGAGTAATCCCGATGGTCGAAAGTGATTGGTTGAGACGACCAGTGGCAGGACTCTGCGGTGACAGGCCCTTGGGGATATTTTTCTAGGAGTGCCACTTTGTTTCTCCCCTTGATCACGTGTAACACGTTTACTGTTTTGACTTCTGGTGGAAATTTCTTTTGTTCCCCAGTGTCTTGCTTGAGAGGCTTATCCTCGTCTTCGATTGGTGTATCCTCCCCCTTGTGTACGGCGTTGAGCTTGCCGGACTGCTTGAAGACCCAACATTCTCTGTGGGTATGATTAGCGGGTTTACCAGGGGTGCTATGGATCTGACATATTTGGTCCAGAATTTTGTTTAGGCTGGACAGTTCGTCTCTGGCGCCTTTACAGGGCGGCTTTTGCTGACTTGGCCGAGAGCTTCTGAATCCGGCGTTTACTACCGTGCTCTTCGGGCTGTCTTCTTTATTCCGGCGTTTGTTATTGTTGTTGCGCCGTGATTTCCCATTTCCATCTCTAACTTCGGATGTACTGGGGTCACTGGTGCTGCATCTGGCTAGCCAGCTATCCTCACCCGTGCAAAAGCGGGTCATGAGGCTTGTTAATGCTGCCATTGTTCTCGGCTTTTCTTGGCTGAGGTGTCTGGCAAGCCATTCATCACGGACGCTATGCTTAAAAGCTGCCAAGGCTTCGGCGTCCGGATAGTCGACTATTTGGTTCTTTTTAGTAAGAAACCTGTTCCAAAGCTTTCGGGCTGACTCTCCGGGCTGTTGAGTTATATGACTCAAATCGTACGCGTCCGGAGGTCGGACATAAGTCCCTTGAAAATTTGCCCGAAAAGCGTCTTCGAGCTCTTCCCAACTTCCAATGGAGCTTTCGGGGAGGCTTTTAAGCCAATGCCGAGCTGGCCCTTTGAGTTTGAGGGGTAAATACTTAATGGCGTGGATATCATCTCCTCGAGCCATATGGATATGGAGGATATAGTCCTCAATCCAGACCCTAGGGTCTGTTGTTCCGTCGTATGCCTCTATGTTTACGGGTTTGAATCCTTCTGGAAATTCATGGTCCAGCACCTCATCGGTGAAACATAGGGGGTGTGCGGCACCCCTGTATCTGGGTGTACCGCGTTGTTCGGATGTTTGTTGTGTTGCATTGTATGTTGGAGTACGCTTGCATGGTCCATAGATGGATCTGGTTGCGCCGTCCTTTTGATGCGAGCCCTCGCGTGGATCGCGTACTGGCTTATGTGCGGCGTTGTTTGCCGATCTATGTTGGCCGTGAGGTCATCTATCCGGCCAGATGGATGTTTTAATTTTTGTTTGTGGGGGATCTAAGGCCTCCTCATCGAATTCAGGTAGCAACTTCTGCTACGGGTAGCTCTTGGTGGGGCGATTGCCGCCGTACTTCGCTGCTGTGTTGAGTACTTTACTCCATCTGATTTGGAGTGTGTCTTGCGTAGCCTTGAGCCTTTGCTTCTGCTTTTTTAGACTCCTCGTGGTGGCAACGAGCCTTTGATGGACATTCTGTTGCTCCGGGTGTCTGTCCGGTGTGATGTCGTCTGGACTATTATCTTTGACAGAGTTGGGTTGTTCGGTTTGATTCTCCGTGTTGCCGTGGTCCGGCAATGGTTCACCCTGCTCTAACGCTGGGTCTGTATGATCGTTGTTTCTATCGAGGAAGGATTTGGGGCGGCGCTTACACCGCCGCTTTGACTGCTTCTCGAGGGAACAACCCTTCGTTGCGTCCTTCCGTTCCTCGTCGTCATTTTCTTTTGGTGTGTCTACCATGTATACATCATGTGGTGAAGTGGGCGTCTAGTGCCCTGTGGGCAGTGGTTCATGTTCGTCTCCTGCATCGGCATCCATACCGTCCATGTCTTCGGAGTCGGAGTCAAGCATGTCGGTTAAGTTATCGACAGTGGCTACTAAGTGGGTGGTGGGTGGGCGGCGAATTTCTTCGTCATCCGCATCCCAATCCTGCCGGGCATAGTTCGGCCAGGACTCTCCTGACAAGGAGAGAGACTTTAATGAATTTAGTATGTCGCCAAAGGGCGAGTGCTGAAAGATATCCACGGAGGTAAACTCCATGATCGGCGCCCAACCGGATTCGATAGGAACGGGCATAGGCGGTTCGGAGTCCGTGGCCGAAGAAGTATCCGGCCGTTTAACAACATGACTCTTGTGAAGGGTAAGGTCGATATTCGGCTCGATCGCCGCTGAGGATATGACCTCCATGACGGGGTCTATCCACCCGTCCATGGATGGCGCAACTGGCTCCGAATTGAGGCTCGGAGCGGGTGCCGGTGCGATCTCCTGAATACGGTCCGATGGTAGAGCTAAATCGTACTCATCGTGACCATGTGGCGCACAAGGCAGGGGCTCAAATCCGTCGAAGATCAAGTCTCCGTGAATATCGCCCGTGTAATTTAAGCTTCCAAACCTCACCTGACGGCCAGGGGCGTAACTTTCGATCTGCTCCAGATGGCCAAGCAAGTTGGCCCGCAGTGTGAAGCCGCCGAACACAAAGACCTGTCCGGGGAGAAAAGTCTCACCCTGGACTGCATCGCTATCGATGATAGAAGGAGCCATCAAGCCTAACGGCGACGACACAGAGGAACTCTCAATGAAAGAACCAATGTCGGTGTCAAAACCGGCAGATCTCGGGTAGGGGGTCCCGAACTGTGCGTCTAAGGTGGATGGTAACAGGAGGCAGGGGACACGATGTTTTACCCAGGTTCGGGCCCTATTGATGGAGGTAAAACCCTACGTCCTGCTTGATTAATATTGATGATATGGGTAGTACAAGAGTAGATCTACCATGAGATCAGAGAGGCTAAACCCTAGAAGCTAGCCTATGGTATGATTGTATGTTGTCCTACGGACTAAAACCCTCCGGTTTATATAGACACCAGAGAGGGTTAGGGTTACATAAGGTCGGTTACAAAGGAGGAGATACACATATCCGTATTGCCTAGCTTGCCTTCCACGCCAAGTAGAGTCCCATCCGGACACGAGACGAAGTCTTCAATATTGTATCTTCATAGTCTAACAGTCCGGCCAATGGATATAGTCCGGCTGTCCGGAGACCCCCTAATCCAGGACTCCCTCACAGCTCTTCCTCTTGTTCCTCGCGCTTGGTGTCCTCGGTCTTTTCGTCCAATGCTCCTAGTTGTTCCATGGTCTCCCTCTCCTGGTCATGCATAGCATATAGATTTGAGGTAGCAGCCATGTCTCACATGTGGAAAGTGAAGGTTCCGAGAGGAGCGAGTTCACCTTGTGTCCAGTGGCGTATAGTCGAGGTCTCATCGTATGTCCTCTTGGGACATGGGGAGTAGTCGTGGTGTACATGGGGAGTACCTCCGGATCAAGAGTTCAACAATTTCTATAAAATAAAACCACCGTTGTCCTCTAATAAGATATAAGTGAAGCACTAAAGCAAAATTGCCTAGCTCAAAAGATATAAGTGAAGAACCTAGAGTATTCTAATAAATCATGATTCATGCGTGTCCCTCTCAAAAGGTGTGTACAGCAAGGATGATAGTGGCAAACAAAAAAGCAAAGACTCATATCATACAAGACGCTCCAAGCAAAACACATAACATGTGGTGAAGAAAAATATAGCCTCAAGTAAACATACCGATAGACGAAGACGAAAGAGGGGATGCCTTCCGGGGCATTCCCAAGCTCAGGCTCTTGGTCCTTGAACACTCCTTATTCCATAGTCCATCAAATCCCAAAACTTGAAAACTTCACAACACAAAACTCAACATAAAATCCCATAAGCTCCGTTAGTATAAGAAAATAAATCACCACTTTTGCTACTATGGTGAACTCATTATTTATTTATATTGGTATAATATCTA
Organism: Triticum urartu; assembly: GCF_003073215.2. Lineage (NCBI taxonomy): Eukaryota > Viridiplantae > Streptophyta > Magnoliopsida > Poales > Poaceae > Triticum > Triticum urartu. The sequence goes on along the minus strand of NC_053026.1, from coordinate 153,478,551 downwards.
CAGTATCCCAACTTTTCCATGGTTTATACCCCCGATACTACCCATAGAATACTCAAAATAAGCAAACAACACATAGAAAACAGAATCTGTAAAAAACAAAACAGTCTGTAGTAATCTAGATAGCTCGAATACTTCTGTAACTCTCAAAACTTTGAACAATTAGGACAACCTAAGAAAATTTTTTATTAATCTTTTGCAAAAAGAATCAGTATTTTATCGCACTTTCGTTACAAATGAGAATTGTTTTCCTGAGCGCAAAAGTTTCTGTTTTTCAGCAAGCTCAAATCAACTGTCACCGTAAGCCATCCCAAAGGTCTTACTTGTCACAAACACTAATTAAAACACAAAAACCACACCTAACAATAGGCTAGATGAATTATTTATTGCAAAACAGAACCTAAAAGGCAAAAACAAAAATAAAATTGGGTTGCCTCCCAACAAGCGCTATTGTTTAACGCCCCTAGCTAGGCATAAAAACATGAATAGATCTAGGTGTTGTCATCTTTGGTATGCAATCCATAAGTAGCTCTCATAATAGATTCATATGGCAATTTAATTTCTTTCTTGGAAAGTTTTCCATGCCCTTTCTAAACAAAAATTGAAATCTAATGTTTCCTTCTTTCATATCAATAATTGCACCAATCGTTCTAAGGAAAGGTCTATCAAGAATAATAGGACATGTAGGATTGCAATATATATCAAGAACAATGAAATCTATGGGCACATAACTCCTATTTGCAACAATAAGAACATCATTAATCCTTCCCATAGGTTTCTTAATAGTGGAATCCGTAAGATGCAAATATAAAGAACAATCATCAAATTCACGAAAACCTAGCACATCACATATAGTTTTTGGAATAGTGGAAATACTAGCACCCGAATCACACAAAGCATGGCAATAATAATCTTTAATCTTAATCTTAATAGTAGGTTCCCATTCATCATAAAGTTTTCTAGGGATAGAAACTTCCAATTCAAGTTTTTCTTCAAAAGATTGCATCATAGCATCAACGATATGTTTAGTAAAAGCTTTGTTTTGATTATAAGCTTGAGGAGAATTCAACATGGATTGCAACAAGGAAATACAATCTATTAAAGAAAAATTATCATAATTAAATTCCTTGAAATACAAAAGAGTGGGTTCATTGCTACTTAAAGTTTTGACCTCTCCAATCCCACTTTTATCAATTTTTGCATCAAGATATAAAAACTCTGAATCATTCGGACGCCTTTTAACTAAAGTTGACTCACCGCTAGTCCCATATTTATCAAGATTTATATTGGAAAACAAAGATTCAGTAGGAGTCACATCAATCACTTTAAGATCTTCATCTTTATTTTCATCGAAACTAGAAGAACATGTTTTTACAAACCAATCTCATTTAGCACGCATCTTAGTGGTTCTTTCTTTGCACACATCAATGGAAATTCTCATAGCTTTGAGAGACTCATTAATATCATACTTGGGTGGAATAGATCTAAGTTTCAAAGAATCAACATCAAGAGAAATTCTATCCACATTCCTAGCCAAATCATCAATCTTAAGCAATTTTTCTTCAATCAAAGCATTGAAATTATTTTGTGAACTCATAAATTCTTTAACACCATTATCAAAATCAGAGGGAATATTATTATAATTTCCATAAGAATTGTTGTAGGAATTACCATAATTAGTAGAGAAATTACAAGGAAACGGCCTAGGACTAAAATTACCTCTATACGCATTATTACCAAAATTGTTCCTACCAATAAAATTCACATCCATAGATTCATTATTATTATCAATCAAAGTAGACAAAGGCATGTCATTAGGATCCACATAAGCACTCTTGCTAGCAAATAATTTCATAAGCTCATCCATCTTTCCAGTCAAAACAGTAATCTCTTCAATCGCATGCATTTTTTTACTAGTGGAAGATCTTTTGGTATGCCATTGAGAATAATTACCATAATATTATCTAGGAGTTTAGTAGCCTCTCCTAAAGTAATTTCCCTAAAAGTACCTCCCGCGGCCGAATCTAAAAGATTTCTAGAAGCAAAATTCAATCCGACATATTTTTTTTATAATCATCCTCAAATTCAAACCATGAGTAGGGCAGTTTCGTATCATCAATTTCATACTTTCCCAAGATTGTGCAACATGTTCATGATCAAGTTTCTTAAAATTCATAGTATTGTTCCTAAGGGAGACAATCTTAGTGCGAGGAAAATACTTGGACATAAAGGCATCTTTACACTCATTCCATGAATCAATATTATTTTTAGGCAAAGATGAAAAGCATGTTTTAGCACGATCTCGTAGTGAGAACGGAAATAGCTTCAATTTAAGAATATCATTATCCACATCTTTTTTATTTTTCATATCACATAACTTAACGAAACTATTAAGATGGGATGCGGCATCTTCACTAGGAAGGACAGAAAATTGATCTTTCATAACAAGATTCAGCAAAGCAGCTTTAATTTCATAAGATTCCGCACTAGTGGTGGGAGCAATCAGAGTACTAATAATATCATTGTTATTGGTGTTGGAAAAGTCACAAAATTTGGTATTCTCTTGAGCCATCATGACAAAGCTAGAAATCCAACACATGAGCACACAAAAAGCCAACGAAGAAGACGAATGGAAGAGGGGCAACGAAAAGGCAAATATTTTTGAAAATTGTTTTAAAAGTGGGGGGGGGACGAGAAGCGAATGGCGAATAATGTAATGCAAGAGATGGGATTTTATGATGGGTACTTGGTATGTCTTGACTTGGCGTAGATCTCCCCGGCAACGGCGCAAGAAATTCTTCCTGCTACTTCTTGAGCTTGCGTTGGGTTTTCCCTTGAAGAGGAAAGGGTGATGCAGCAAAGTAGAGATAAGTATTTCCCTCAGTTTGAGAACCAAGGTGTCAATCCAGTAGGAGACAATGCACAAATCATCAATTCCTACACAAACAATCAAACAACTTGCACCCAACGCGATAAAGGGGTTGTCCATCCCTTCACGGTTTCTTGCAAAAGTGTGATCTGATAGAGATAGATAAACGCTAAAGTAAATATTTTTGGTATTTTTTATTTATATATCGGAAATTAAAAGATTGCAAAATAGTAGATCGGAAACTTATATGATAGAAAATAGACCCGGGGGCCATAGGTCTCACTAGAGGCTTCTCTGAAGATAGCAAATAACACGGTGCACGAACAAATTACTGCCAAGCAATTGATAGAAAAGTGCAAAGTTATGACAATATCTAAGGCAATGATCATGAATATAGGCATCACGTCCGTGTGAAGTAGACCGAAATGATTCTGCATCTACTACTATTACTCCACACATCGACCGCTATCCAGCATGCATCTAGAGTATTAAGTTCATAAAGAATGGAGTAACGCATTAAGTAAGATGACATGATGTAGAGGAATTAACTCAAGCAATATGATAAAAACCCCCATATTTTTATCCTCGATGGCAACAATACAATCCGTGCCTTGCTGCCCCTACTATCACTGGGAAAGGACACCACAAGATTGAACCCAAAGCTAAACACTTCTCCCATTGCAAGAAAAACTGATGTAGTTGGTCAAGCCAAACTGATAGTTTTAAGAGAATTACAAAGATATCAAATCATGCATAAAAGAATTTAGAGAAGATTCAAATAATATTCATAGATAAGCCGATCATAAATCCATAATTCATCGGATCTCGGCAAACACACCGCAAAAAGTATTGCATCGAATAGATCTCCAAGAGCATCGAGGAGAACACGGTATTGAGAATTAAAGAGAGAGAAGAAGCCATCTAGCTACTAGCTATGGACCCATAGGTCTGTGGTAAACTACTCACGCTTCATCGGAGGGGCAATACAGTTGATGTAGAGGCCCTCCGTGATCGAATCCCCCTCCGCAAGGGTGCCGAAAAAGGTCCCTAGATGGGATCTCATGGGTACAGAAGGTTGTGACGGTGGAAAAGTGTTTTCGTGGCTCCCTTTGGTGGTTTGAGGATATTTGGGAATATATAGGCGAAAGAATTAGGTCAGGAGAGTCACAAGGGGCCCACAAGGGTGGGGGGGGGGGCGCCCACTACCCCCTGGGCGCGCTCTCTGTCCTTATGAACGCCTCGTGGATTCTCCGACTTCATCTCCAAGTCTCCTGATTGTCTTCTGGTCCAAGAAAAATCATCACGAAGGTTTCATTCCGTTTGGTATTCCGTTTCTTAGATAATCAAAAATAAGGAAAAAACAGAAACTGGCACTGGCACTGGGCTCTAGGTTAAGAGGTTAGTCCCCAAAATAATATAAAATAGCATATTAATGCATATAAAACATCCAAAAGATATAACGTAATAGCATGGAACAACCGAAAATTATAGATACGTTGGAGACGTATCAGTTCTCCTCGCCGAAGAGGTAACGCAGGAAGGGGTCGACGTGGAAGCTTTGGTTGGCTGACATGCTTGAAATAACTAATGGTAGATGGGTGTGGTATAGATCCGCGCACAGTGGCCCTATGGTGCGTTGCTGCCTATGCATATGGAGCTAGCCACTACCTGGTGGTGGGAAACCGATGAGAGAAGAGGCGTGAAGCATTGGCGTGGATTGTGGGACACGTGTACAACGCCACTAATTTCTACATTGGGCATCTGTGTTGGTATATGTATTACCTCCGTCATGGTTTATTGGTCTCCTTCGTATTTTGTACCAAAATTTTAACTTAGATTTAACTAAGAAAATATTAATGCATGTCATCGAAAATAATATTGTTGGATGCCTATTCCCTGCTATGTTCAACTGCTATATGCAATAATTATGCATGTGCTTGCTCGCCATTGATGTGGCCGCGGCGCGCTCTGCTCGCGTCCCTCTTCATGCTCTGTTCGCTGTTTAAGCGCTGAGGGTGCTCGAGTCACATCCCTCCACGCTCTCTGCTTGCCGCTTAGGCGCCGAGGCACGCTCGGGCCGCGTCCCTCAGTGCGCTCTGCTGTCGCGCCCCTTCACGCGCGATCTGCCTGCGGTTAGGGCCGACGCACCATCATGTTCGGGAAGCTTTAATTATTTGATCTCAGCCAAACACGGGAAACGAGTGATGGAGATCATAGATTAGGTTAATTAATTATACCTCCAAAGTCGTATGATCACCGCATGATCATCCGACTCTGAAGGTATAATCAATTAACCTAAAATTTGATCTCTGGAGCCTGTTCCCGTCGCACAACTCCATCCTGTCGTCGGCCGATGGTGGTATGCTTGTATGTTTGGCTAACTAGCTAGCAAGTGTATCAGTACTGAGTCACTCCGCCGGCCATTGCTGTGGTTATTTATAGCTAGCGGCTGGCTAGGGGATTGGAGATTTTACAATTCACCACTGTGGCGCGCGGGAAGCCTTCGCTGGAGCGCGGGAAGACTAAGTGGAGCACACAACCGTATGCGGTGTCACATGTTATCACACACGTGTTAACATAAGGAAATGTCTGTGTAACTTACTAATCATCCCACACGAGTACTCGCACCATGCATCATGTGCGATACTCCTAGCCATCGCAATCAACTCGTTTGCATTTTCAAAGTTTTTTCTACAGACATAATCGCACACGAAATAACTGTAGTAATTGTTTGTGTTATAATTTCTCATCGCAAACAATTCTTCCGAGTGGTCTATTTGCCAGGTATCACACATATCTTGTTTAAACGAATCGTTTGTGTTTTTTTGGCTCAAACACTTCATTTATGTGAACTGTATACGTCTATCGCACACACCTTGATTTAGCTGACCGTTTCTCTTGTTTTGGCTCATCACATGCAGTTCATCCAATTGAACGGTATGCCATCTATCGCACATACACCTTGATCTGCCTGGCCGTTTTTGTTGCGTTCCCTAATCGCAAACAGTTCATCCGAGTGAACTGTATGTCGTATATTGCACACACCTTGATATGGTTGTTCGTTTCTGTTGTTCTGGCTCATCACAAACAGTTCATATGGATTAACCGTATGCCATGCATCACACACACAACTATAATCTAAATCGCGTTTGATGTCTCCGCTATTGCAAACGTTTCATATATTTTTTTACGGTTTTATTACATCACCGTTTGTGATTAATGCATCGCACACAGTTTTGTCGAAGGGTCTCTGATTGTAGTATCACATTAGTAGCATCCTACAGTAGTGAATGGAGGATAGGGGCACAACTCTAATTGCCTGGAAAAAAGTTTGCAAGCCAAAGAAGCAAGGAGGTCTTGGAATCCGTGACATTGTTCTTCCCAACAAAGCTTTATTATTTAAGGACTTGTTTTTAACTATCTAAACAAAGAAGAGATACCCATGATCAAGCTCATTTGGGAAAGATACTACCAAATAAGCATTCCCTTGAACAAATTAGAAGGATCATTTTGGTGGAAACACACTTAGCATTATCAAATGAATTCAAGAATGATAGCTCTAGCACTGTCATATTTGGGCAAGCCACTCTCTTCTGGAAAGACAAGTGGCATGGAGAACCATTTCGAGAACTGCACTCTATGCTATTGATGACACTGTATCTGATCAACGGTTTTGTGCTTCTGAAGCAAGGACGTCGGCACTATCCACTCAAGCATTCAACCAATTCAATCAACTTGAAGAACTCATTACAAAGCACAGTAATAATACGAAAGACAAATGGGTTTGCAATGGTTAAGCAAATATTCTAATTATTCTTCCATGCAAATGTACAAGCACCTGATGGGAGATGTGGAGGGGCATCGTATCTTCAAGCTAATCTGAGCAGCTCTAGCAGGCTACAAACATAAGATGATTTTTTGGCTAGTAGCTCACTGCAAAATTTAATACTACAGCATTTATCAAGAGAAAAGGAATGCACTTGGACAATCCTTTCTGCCACAACTGCAATCAGAATGCTGAAGATACCACAATGCACCTTTTTTAGGACTGCAACTTTGTTCAAGAATGCCGGAATTCCCTGATTTTCCTCACAAAAAAGAGAGGTACATCAGTTTATGAAGAAACCCTGTTAAAGTTGTGTCGAGTATAGTGTACAAGGTAGGTTACAGTTGGACTCTGAGTAGTATTGTGTTTCGATAGGATATGGAGTCATGTCCTACTAGGACACTTGTATCCTAGGCCTCTCATATATAGGGTAGACAAACGATGTAACCTATGCGAACATAATAGCACAGGAACGCAGGGGAAGCCGGCGGCTTGTGCCGACATCCAGGGAGACTGGGTGCGGTATTGTAGCGGTGTCATGGGGAGGAGCACTCATAGTTAGGCCCCGGGGCTATAGTCATATCGGTGAACCTCGTTAACAAATCTCGGTGTCATGCCTTTATGCTTGTTCGGCCCTCAGATGATCAACTATAGGCCTCGGTTTTATTCTAACAAACCCCTACTTGCAGCTAAGCAACTGCCAAAAAGCTTCTATGTGGAAATTGTGATGTTCGGTTGCTGGAATGTTTGGACCCAAAGAAATGGCAGAATTTTTAGAGTCCAGCAATAATCAATTCAAGCCTGGAAATATTAGCTCAAGCAGGATCTCAAGTTATTGAAATTCAAAATAAAAGAGAAGCATGTTCATGCCTTTAGCCGGTGGATAGATAGTAATCTTTAAACCATGTTTTTCTTCCCTAGAGCAGGCATTGGGACATTTCTTTTTCATTTCTAGAGCCGTCCCGTTGTATTCTTTTCTTGAACTATTGTTCTATGTTTTGCGGATCAAACAAAATAATTACTTGCTCTTATATATATCAGTATCTTTTTTCCTTTGCTACAGAAAGGATGTCAACACAGATTTACGAACATGCATGTATACTGACGTGCGCCCGAATAAATCAGTTTTGATTTGCATCTGAATTAAGAGTAGTACAAGTCACGACTGATCGGTGGATCGTATACGTGCATCATATACATACATATATGCTGTCTGGCGAACAGAACAGTAATGTGTGCGTCCTCGATTAATCGGTAATGAAGAATGATTAATTAGCTGCCGATGTACTTGTCGATGATGGTGCAGAGGGTGGTCTTCGGGACGGCGCCGATGACGCTCTCCTTCTTCTCGCCGTCCTTGAACATGAGCACGGTGGGGATGCTCCGGATGCCGTAGGTGGATGCGATGTTTGGGCAGTCGTCCGTGTTCACTTTGCAGCACTTGATCTTCCCCACGTAGTCCTTTGCCAGTTCGTCGATCACCGGGGCAATCATCCGGCACGGCCCGCACCACGGCGCCCAGAACTCCACCAGCACCGGCGACTCGCACGCGATCACCATGTTATCCCAATTCTTCTCGTCAGCCACAATCACTGCATGCGCCATTATTAAGACTATTCTCAGCATCTGCTCCTTTATTGTTCACCGAGCCTAGAGAGAGGGGTAAGGGCAGCGATGTACCTTCGTCGACGACGTTCTTGCACTTGCAGACGAAGCGAGACGGCCGCCGTGCCGCCACCAGAGCGGACTTGTATGGGGACGGCGAGACGACGGCGGGGGCGGCGGTCCTTGGCCGGGATGGCGCGTAGCTTCCACTGCTAAGCCGTTCCCTGATGCCAGCCTGGGGCGCGTGCAGGGCCCAGCCTCTGAGGCATGTCTCCAAGGCCATTGCTGGTCACGGAGACGGAGGGAGAAACAAAGAGAAAAAAGAAGCAGGTTCCTGTGCCAGTACGCCAGAGAGGAGAGGGAAAAAGATGTGAATGGTGTAGTGTGTGAGGGAAGAGGATAGGATTTGTCTGTCTCTGCCATAGGATAACTCGGAAGAGGTTTAGGGGACATTGTGAGGTGGCGCGACTGGCGAGAGGCTCCTCCTCCGCATGTGGATGAGGTGATTTTGCTCTGTTGATCTTTTTTTCTGGGGTTCGTGTGTCTGCCTTCCGCTAGGGATACTTGGATTATAAGAACCATGTTTGTTTTTGTGTTTGCTAAATGTTTATTTTTTATGCCCTGTACTGTAGACAAAATAAGAAATATTTACAAATAAAAAATAAATATAAAAGTAAAAAGGAGTAAAAAATACAATTATCCAGTCTCCTCTCTTGGCCAACGCACCGTGGTAATAATCAAAGCTGATTTAAGTTAGTTGAAGTCCAAGTGTGAATATGAATTGCCTTGGGATGTTTCAATCTAAGAGCATCTTCAATAGCATGTGTATATTTGGATGTCTATATATTCATATAGACAATGGTCTAAAAAGATTTCCTCATATACACGTTCAGTTTTGTATCAGAACGTCTATATACAGGGACCATGACAGGTGGGCCGTCGCTGGGGAGAGGAAGAAATTATGACTGCAGCTGAGTTTAGACAACGCCTTCACATTGTCTAGGCATGGACATTGTTGAGGTCGATTTAGAGGATGTGTATATTTGGACGACCATATAGACAAGCTGTTGGACGCCTGTTTTGGGCTCACGTCGTAGAAAACGAGTATAGACATCCATATAGACAAGCTATTGGAGATGCTCTAAGACGAGATAACTTCACATCTTCTTTGAGGCGATACATGCAACTGATATTCTGAGTAGCATTTCTGAAGATCTATCTCTCCTTTCTGTCCATGCGCTCCAACCTCTCATTATGATGATGTCCATATCAATATCACTAAAAAGTTCCGGTATGGTCAATTGTATTTCATCAAAGACAGAAATACCTTTGTGCTTATTTGGAATGATGGTATGCAAGCAGTGATGTAGCGTAGGAACCTAGGTGGCCTGGTCTTTCACAACTTGGAGGGGAAATCAAGAGGAACACACAAATCACAAGAGGGGACACTCAGACGGAAGTCCAAATCACACGTCCACTAGATATGCAAACACATGAGGTCCACAAGAATATAAGGTGAACAAGGGAAAAGAGAAGCAAGGGTTGTTCTTCCCAAATCGTATGGAGATGGGGCTTGATGGTCTCAAGAGATTCTCCTCCCATAGGAGGTATTATTGACCCTATGATGGGGATCCTTCTCCCTTAGGACGCCTTGGTAATCTTGAGATATTATTCTTCCTTGGAAGGGCCTCATCCTTTAGGAGGAGGTACAAGGAGGAAAGCTTTCTCTATTTAGTTCAATATACTTTGCTAACCCAAGAAATGAGGTGGGGGTCATCTAATTAATGGTAGTACATTTGGGATGAAGGGATAGATGGCCACTTGGGATGAATTGCACGCAGGCATGGTTGGCCAATCTGGTAGCTCCCAGATTGTCTGAGCATTGGCCGGATGATCGGGGTAGTTACCCGGATGGTACGGCTTCCTGGGAAGTCTTCGGGTGTACTTCTTTAGCCCTATACAGATGCTCGAGACGGTAGCCGGATGTCAAGCTGATGCCCGGATCATCCAGGTTGCTGTCTGAATCGTTCAACCGAGGCCCAGTTGCCCAGCCCGGACACTTGTCCAGAAAACCATCTCGTTCGGCTTTACCCGGATCATCTGGCCAGGAGTCCGGACGTCCGGGTAAGTGCAAGTGCTGACACTTCTTCCATTATCTTCCTCACTTCACTTCCATCCAAGCTTGGCCTTAGCCCTTGGCTTCTCCATCATTGTTTCCTTGGTACCTAAGCATGCAAAGGGTCTCTGCTTAAGGTAGTAGAGATGGCTCATAGGTATGCACAGGGAGATCAAAAAGGAGGGCGGTAACCTTGGTTTCGATGGCTCTTGCACGGGTTCTAGTCATTGGTCCACTTGGCGCTTCGAGCGATGGTGGTGTATCCATGGGGATGACCGTAGGGTGCTCCACACCATGTCCTAACTCCCCCCGGATCATGTTCTTCATCACCATGGTAAGGTGCCAAGTCGCTGTAGTTGAATGTGTCGCTCACATTGTACTTGTCGAGTGGTATGTCGATCTTGTAGGCATTGTCTTTGATGTATTATGACACCTTGAATGGACCAACACATGAGGTAAGATCTTGGACTTGCGTTTGTTGGGGAAGAAATCTTTGCAAACGTGCATCTCTACTAATCGTCGAGGTTGAATACAATTGGCTTCTTCATTGAATTGATCTTGGAGGCGAGCCTTGCACTACAAAAAAAGACACATCTGTGACATTTTGGGCCAAGCGAAAAAAAATATGTCATGCTTATGACACTTTTATGACGATAATTGTGACAAAAACACATATCATCATAGATGTGGTGGGGTCCTACTTTTATGACAAAAAATCATGACAGAAAATGGACTTTTCGTCCTGGGCGGGCCGGAGACGCAGCTGCATGACATTCTTTGGGCCGTCCATGACGGAAAAAATCATGGTAGAAGCGAGGGCGAGGAAAATATAGGGAGTTCCCAGTTACGGTGGGTGGTCGAGGCCGAGCTATGCACTGTGGTTTGCACGTTTCGCTTGTGTACGCGTGCGTGTGCGAGGCGTTAGCTAACTGAACCCGAGCGATCGCACGTTACTGAACCCGAGCGATCGATCCCTTGGCTATTAACTGAACCCGAGCGATTCATTCGCTGCTGACTGAACCCGAGCGATTCCTTCATTGCTGCTGCTAACTGAACTAAGCGATCGATCACTTCTGCTACTTACTGAAGCCGATCGAGCCCCCCGTACAAGATGTAGCCACCGGTGTTGAGTTGCCTCTCGATGAACAGTGACCGTTGCTACCATGCACGCGGTACGTAGAACGAGTCAAGACGTGGTGAGTCGAACCGATTGGTTGGCTATGGATGAACAGTTCCCAGTGGGTGTTGGATGAACAGGACCCTGTGGTAGTAGGCCGTTGCCGCTGGATGAATAGGACCCCGAGGAGGCCGCCACACCCCAGCCGGTTGGGGTGGATGAACAGGACCCCGTGGAGGCTATATGAATAGTAGCTGGTGGAGGCTGGATGAACAGTAGCCCGTGGAGGCTAGAGGAGGTCGATGGTGGATGAATAGTAGCTCATGGAGGCTGGAGCAATGTAGTAGACGGTGGATGAATAGGACCCCATTTCGACCGTCGGCACTCCCAAAAGTTTGTTTCCTCCATTTTGCAGTAAGCCACACCCCTCCCGATCAACAGGACCCCGTTTCGACCGTAGGCACTCGAACAGGAGTCTGTTTCCTTCGTTTTGCGGTACGCCAGACCCTTTCCGATGAATGGGACCCCGTTTCGACTGTATGCGGTTGAACAGAAGGCCCATTTCCTCCGTTCTGTTGTACGCCAGACCTCGTTTCAGCTGTATCGTCCAACCGGTTGGCTCCCGATGAACACAACGTATTCCGTTGCCTCCCGATGAACACAACGCATTCCGTTGCCTCTCGATGAAAACGACGCAGTTTCTCTGTTTTGGCCCAGCCGGTTAGCTTCCGATGAACAGGAAGTCGTTGCTGCTGTCCGTTGCCTCTCCATGTACACGAGCCCTGGCCATACATATGCGTGAGTACGCATTCGAAACCACGCCCGTATGTATGTACGTGGCCGTATTTTTTGGCATCTGGCTGTTCGTACGTGTGCACGGTTTTGGCTGGCTACCCGAACTGCTACCGCTCCTTACTCGGCCACGGTTCATCGTTGCAGACAGACCAATCAGCCGGTATGTACACAAACAACGGCACGTATGCTTCGACCGGGTGGGTCCCAGCTGTCAGGGAGGACAAGGAGGCACTTCCTTGCATGCGAATATATAGCTGGCGGGTCCCAGTGGTCAGGGGCGGAATCATATTTTTTTACCCGTAATAAGGAGGCACTTCCTTTAGTGCAAAGATGTCGGTGGTGGGTCCCTGTTGTTAGGGGCACGCATAAGAGGCACTTCCTTGCGAAGATATACGTGGTGGGTCCCAGCTTTCAGGAGGAGGAATAATTTTATTTTTGCATAATAAGCAGGCGGTTGCATGCGTGCGTCCGTGGACCTGGTGCGTCCCCACTATCAGGCTCTTCACATATAGTCCTTTTTCAATTACACTCATTTGTTGACCACGCCGCGCTGAGTGCACCAAGGCGGTGGACGGCGGCGAGGGCCCGGACGGCAATGAGCTGGTGATGGAAAGACATGGCAGTGGAGTCGCAGACGGAGAGGTGTACGAGGGTTAACTGGTTCTGGTGCGACGTGGTTCTATAGTCGGTGGAGAATAACATGAGGTGTGGAGGGGCGGAGGGATGGCTTGGCCGGAGGTGGGGTAGCGCTTCGTAGCGAAGCATGCTAAGCAGAGCTACTAGCAGCCGGAGGCGGGAGCAGGTGGTCCCGGTGGCACTGAAGGAAGAAGACGAGAGATTGAAGATGAATGTCGGCCGTTGGATGTAAATCATACGGCTATCAATGTCAGAATCATTTGTTGACTAAGTTGACAACGCCTTGCGTTGGCTTTGACCTATTGGCCCACATTTCAGCCTTCAAATTTTTTGCACATATTCAACCCATTTTTTTAGAATTTACAGTCCATTCACTGTGCTGGGTGAACAAATAATGTAGCGTCCATGCGGCCCATTTATTTTTTTTCTAAAAAAACAACATCCCATCTGCACTTTCTAGAAATACATGAATTTGGTGGCCTGGGTGAACAAATAATGTAGCATCCATGCGGCCTCGTTTTTTCTAGAAAAACTACAACCCATTTGCACTTTCTAGAAATACAATAATTTGCTGGCCTGGGTGAATAAATAATGCAGTGTCCATGCGGCCCATTTATTTTTTCCTAAAAATTACAGCGCATTTGCACTTTCTCGAAATATACGATTTTGCAAGGCTGGTTCTATTTATAATGTTGGGTTGGACGCATCAATATTATCCAAAAATAAATAGGGGCTAAGCATTTTGTTATAAATATATTTAAATAATAAGTGCTTTATTTACATTGGTCCTTAAATCTTAGCAAGCTTTTGTACACAATCACTTGTATTTTCGTTGACCTTAAGTAAAAAAAAGTAGGATTTTATTGTTAAACATTCATTTTTATAAGTTCATAATACATGAGATATTTTTTTATTATATATGTAAGTATATGTTAAATATATGATGATAATAACAATAATATATAATAACATATAAAACAATATAAATATATATATAATATTGTTAGAAGGGAAACATAAGTTGGACCTGGTGTACCTATTCTTATATAGAAAAATAGAGAAGACCTCTACGTTTTCTTAAAAAAATACATAAGTTGGGCTGTGGATATTTAAGAAAAAAATAAAACCTAGGATGGGAGGGCTATAGACCGGTCGATACATGACATACCTCAACAAATACAAATCGACATGTTGTGGGATGCACATGTTAAAAAAGAAAGCCTAGGCTGGGCAGCCCACATTCCAGCCGATACTTGTTGGCCCATTGATAATAAATGATATATGCCAGCTCCCCGATGACTAGCTTCATTATAAATTTATCTCCTTTAGTAACTACGTTGACAAACCAGTGGTTCCCAACGTCAGTATAGCATTAGGAGGAAGTATTTTTTCAATGAGGCACTTGCTTGCATACGGCCATTGACCTGGTAGGGCCATAGACGTGCTATAGTAGTGATAGATGCTGTGCCTAATTTTGAGCGAAAGTACTAGAGTAGCCCAGTGGCCAAGTTCCACTCGCCAACCGCTACTCCACCGGGTTCGATTCCACTTGATGCAGTGAAAGTATCCACAAATTTTTGCCTCTGCCTCTGACATGTAGGTGCCCATTGTCATCTATGCACACCACCTCCAACACACTCAACATTGTGTGGGCATTTTGAAAATAGCATATCTTTTTGACTGTGCATCATATGAAGATGTGTTATGCATGAATGTTGATCAGCATGATGTTAACTGGCTGGTAGTTCCATTTTCGACCATGAATAAACTTCCAACATGATGTTATCCTTGTTTGAAAAGGGCATGTTCACATAAATGCTCTGCCTCCGGAACTTGCAGTTTCTTATCTGAAACTGAAACTTGTAGTTTCTTCTTTGATAATCACATTGTCTGCACTTTTATATGAAACTATATTTTCTTAAAGTGCTAAAAATAGATCTCTAGAATTCATAAAATACTTCATATGCTCAATACTGCAAATCTGAAATTCAAAAGACATCCATATATGAAAGTACTCTCAAATCTGAAATGCAAAACACAATTCACAACTTGCAAATACTTACAACTCTAAGCTCCTCGAGAGGATGGCGGGGAAGCATCATCAGGCCAACTGTTCTTCTCCTCTTGCAGTTGGGTTCGGTCGACGAAGTCTCCACCGGCTTGCTCTGCCATGGCACCCTTACAAACGACACCGTGTAGATGCTCGATGCTTCAACCTCGGGTGGATGCTCCATCTTGGATCAATACAACCACCACTGCAGCCTCACGAACGGATCCGGTGAATCTATTTGCTCCATGGCCCAAAGGAGCAGCTCTATGTACTCCCGCGCGACTCCCTTTGGGTGTATCGCCTCTTTTTCGCTCTTTTCCAGATATTTGGCTATCACGTTCTCGACGCTAATTGCTCCGGGTTGTCAAACCAAGACTATATCTCCAACATCCTAGCTAGCTTCACAGGTTCGCCGCTTGCGAGCCACACGTATCGGTTGTACTCCTCCATCGATCTACTTCTCCATAGCACCTTCACTCGCCGGCGGTGGTTTTTGAATGGAAGAGGAGAGGAGAGACACTGGTTTTGGATTAGAATGGGAGAGGAGCGGCGGTGGTTTTGAAATGGAAGAGGAGAGGAGCGGCGCTGGTTTTGGATTGGAACAGGAAAGGAGTGGAGGTGGTTTTGAAATGTAAGAGGAGAGGAGCAACACTAGTTTTGGATTGGAACAAGAGAGGAGCGGCGGTGGTTTAATAGGAGAGGAGCAACACTAGGTTTGGATTGGAACAAGAGAGGAGCGGCGGTGGTTTAAGAGGAGAGGAGCGGCACTGGTCTTGGAAGTATTTTTTTGTTTTGCGTATTTTGGGTGAAGGTTTGACCATGTACTGTATTTGACAAGCAAAATGTGAATGCATATCATAAAAAATTGTATTGTTTGGTTCATGTCTAAATGTACTTTCAAATTATATTATTTTTGCAACGTATAACATATATTTTATTCGTGAAAATCATGGTCAAATATGACCCAGAATAGAAGGGAGACTAGTTAATGTGGGGTCACTTTCTTAATTGAAGGGTAAATTGATTTTGATTTTGATCCAGTCACAGCGCGCCAGCTCTGTCATCCAATCCTAAATCACTTCCGCACACTCCTCTCCCTCTTCTCCATTGCAATACCACCACCTCTCCTCTCCATCATCTCCATTCCAAAACCACCCCCTCTCCTCTCCATCTTCTCCATTGCAAAACCACCGTCTCACCTCTCCCTCTTCTCCATTGCAAGACCACCGTCTCTCCTCCCATCTTCCAAAGCTAGCACCACACCTCTCATAAGGACATCTATGGAGAGGATGTAGCAGCAAATCGGGCAGATCAACAGCGGCGACCAGGCAAAGTTAGCCAGGTTGAAGCAGATCCTTAATTGGTTTGACAACGAGTGGGAGATTTCGAGGACGGTGAGGGCCATGTGGATTTCAGAAAAGAGTACTCTCTAGAGAAGTGCCAATATAAGCTACTAGTATTTGATTAAAGGATTTTCTACCGAGAAAGATCCGTCCACAGAGAGCGCCACCCATCCCACTGGTGGTGGATGGCAATGCTTAGATGGAGCATGGTTGGTGTCGGTAATTTTCACTTGGCACCTCGCACTCTACATATATTCTGTTTCCATCCATACATTTGTGCAGTTCCACCAAAATGCAGCTGAATAACCCTGTTTGCACAGATAATGAAAAAGCATGATTACATTATAGTGGCACTAGTTGATGAAACATACACTAATAAATAGAAGAAACTTCATTTTCTTAATGGGAAAATATTGCAATAGTATCATAGTATGCCATGCTACGAGGGCGAGATGGGCCCTGCGACGCCTCATGCGGTAGGCCCCATACTGGAAATCGACCCAATTCTCCCCGATACACCTTCTACCAATGATGAACATCAGTGTACAATGGTAGTACAAGGAGGGGCCTTGAGACATTCCAATCTCTATTTTGTGCAGATCAACTTAAATTAAGAACCCTAGTTTGCAGAAAGACTTAAACATTAACAACGGGACTAGTTGATACATATACTAACAAAGAGAAGCACTTTCTTTATCTACATTGGAAATGAAATTATAGAGAGGACACTCACTCTATTTTAAATGTATTATTACTTCATTTTATCAGGGCTCTAGGGTCGAGCAGGTGGCAAGCGAGGTGTACCGTGTGTCACAAGGATGGAGGCCGGGGTGCTTAGACTGGGATGCTGAAGCTGGCTCTTTCAGTCCCTATCTTCCGCCCTGATGTTTCTGTGGTAGCATTTGGGTTGTAATGCAAACTTGGTCGACCTGGTGCTGCGTCCCCCTACCTGCCTAGCTTATGTGGTGAACTTGTCTCCTACTAGTACTCAGTCCGTTCTAGTAGTAGTTGCATAACTGCCCATTTACACCGAGATATTGTTGGATAATGGTTCTCTATGGTTGGGTTTCTTTAATGAAATTGGAGGAAACCACCTCTTTTGATATATAAAAAATATCAATGGCACTAGTGGTGCCAAAACATTGCCTCAAATTAATAGCATCACTAGATTAAGGTGCAAAATAATAACATTACTCCTTTATCAGTGCAGTGCCAAAACAGTAGCACAAGAGCAGAGTCAACATGCAAGATCTTTGGCAAATGGTCGGACCAAAAAGGAACATACCTCGTGATGGGAACCATTTCTACAGTCAATGCCATCATAGAAGGGATGACACCAGTCACCAACATGGATGATCCAATTCATGGGACCTTTTTGTGCAGTTCACCCAAAATGAAGCAATGTTTGCATCATGCAGTTAGCAAGTACTTGGTCCAACGAGATAGCAGCTTCTTCTTCACTAGTTGCAATAAAATTGAGCAACATCAAGGTTGGTCGTGAAGCTTGTGGAATGTTCAACTATAATTTGGATATCATTTTGTGCAGCAAGGTTGGAAAAAGTGGTAGGCATAAGCGAGGTGGTTCGCCTTCGCCTAGTGCCTAGGCGGTGCTTAAGCGCCCTAGGCGCAGCCTAGGCAATTTGTTTACTATTAGGGTGTATATGTGGTTATTATATGTGTACTTTATTAATTTAGGGCATATAAGAATGTTAACTACCAGCTACTACAATTGGAATATGGCCCTTTTGGCACATCAGTGCAATATGGCATGATTTCTCGCTTGGGTAGACAATTTCTTACTTGCTATGCCTAGACTTCTACTTATGCCCTAGGCGAGGCGTTTGGCCATTTCCTAGCTCCTAGGCGTGCCTGAGAGCCTCCTAGGCACTGCCTTTTGCAACAAAGAGTTCAACTAAGATCAAGCGTGAAATGTATATCTCTGTCTGCACAAAAAGTTGGAAAGGAGGGTGACTAACAAGTGATGAAACATACATCAAACGAGAAGAAGCATGTTCCTTATCTGAATGGTGATCCTACAAGGACAATATCAATTTCTAAAGCAGCAGCATTGCTAGATATTAGTGTGGGTGTTACGATTAACTATGAAAACCATTCAATACGACATTACTTTAATGGTGCCATTGCTTCATTTTACTAGCAACATTACATTGACAGTTGCTAAAGAGTTGGTATTTGGGCACGGGAGAGTAGGCGGACCAGGACAGTTGCATTTCTAATGAAAAGGAGCAGCTTATCTTAATGGGAAATTTAACAGGACATGAAAAACAGTGCCATTGATTCATATTACTGGAGGCATTACATTGAAAACAACAGTAGTTTAACGTGTCCTTACTTTTAACAGTGGGACTACTACATTTTACCAGTGGCATTACATAAGAGGGGCTCGGGGCAACAAACATCAGAACAGGATATCTGGGTTGGTCCCATTTTTGTTCGGTATAGCCACCTTATACTATGTGAGGCTAGCAAATCTAGTGCTGGACATACTCTGTTGACTTGTCCCCCAGTCCCCACTTTCTTTCCTTTTCATCCAAAAGATCGGTTTATATTGAGTTTGTACCGTGTTTCCCTTTATTTCCCTATTAGACCAAGAGACCAGTTGGATAGCCAGTCTCTACTACTTTTCGCCCCCATTATTTCCTCATTCGACAAAGTCCTAGATTCAGGTAACAAATCTTCCCCCCAACCCCCACCCCCTTTCTTCCCTATTTGAACCAAGCAGTACTAGCTTCAACTGCATGAAGTAGTTTTACCTCTTAACAGTAAAAATTTAGGTGGCTTTCGAACAGCCGATCGATTCTATCTACGAGGGGGCCTGAGAAATAGTAAAAGATACAAATGCAGCGACGTGAGGAGATGGGGCAGTAGAGTAAGTGATAGAGGCAAAGGTATCCCGTCTTTCGATGAGATGGTGGCTATCATTTTGGAGGAAGTCGACTTGGACGATCCGACTACGAACGTGCGAGGACGTCGCGCCTTAGCAATCGCTAAACCAACTCCGAGAGGTTATTGACCACGCCGAAGCACGATCAACCTGGCCACGAAGGTCTATTTCCTGCAGGCAAACGAAGAACATGCAAGAAACTAAGATTGCAATCTGGATATTGCGAATATAAGATGAAATCTTTATTGATCAAGGTGGGGTTCCGTGACGCCTTTGTCTGGTCATTGAACACAAACAAAGTACGCGAAGTTGCAGCTATGGCGAACTTTAGTCTAAACAAAACCCAAAGTCTAAACGACGCCCTAAGGGCTGTATATATGGAGGAAGGGGGGAATTTCCTGGCCCTTGGAGGAGGGGTCCGAAACCAACCCTAACTCTTGTTTCCCCACACATACAGACTCTAAAAATAGCCTATACTTAAGTATTTAGAAAATACATGGGCCTGGCTCAATAATAAGGTGACGCAGCACCTAGAATAGCCTCTGGATGAAATTTATGAAGTGGCATCTTGTATATTTCGTCCAAGCCTTCATGCACTCCCTATGGTGGCTCCAAAATCCTGAAATCATCACTTGTAACTCCGTTCTTGAGCCCCTTGCGCATGCCATCATCTCCATGCTTGAACTTGCTCCAAGGTTCATCTTTCTTGTCCAAACTAGGCCCTTTATTTGTAAGAAAAACAAATGTATCCAATTTAGGCAGCATCATATTCTCATGAACATTAGAATCGTTACCAAGAAAAGAAAGTACCTGATAATTCAACTGGAGTGCGTGAGCTCTAGTAATTGGTCCAGTATGTATAGTAGCGGGGGCTGTGGGTGTAACAATGTTGTTGATGTCCTCATTATCCTCCCCTTCTTGAAATGAAGTCATCCTCGACGAAAGCTCATCCTCCTCACCCAAATAAGGCTTCAAATCTGGAATGTTAAAAGTGGGACTAACCCCAAAATCTGCAGGAGCTCAAGTTTATATGCATTATCATTTATTTTCTCTAACACCTTAAAAGGACCAGCAACACGTGGCATTAGCTTTGATTTGCGCAAATTAGGAAATCTATCCTTACGCAAATGTAACCAAATAAGATCTCCAGGTGCAAGCACAACATGTTTTTTACCCTTATCTCCAGCAAGTTTATATTTAGCATTCATACGCTCAATGTTTTCCTTAGTTAACTCATGCATTTTTAATATCAATTCAACACGTTCTTTAGCATCAAAATTATCCTTCTTTGAAGATGGAAGAGGCAACAGATCAATAGGTGCACGAGGTAGGAAACCATACCCAATTTCAAAAGGGCACATCTTAGTAGTAGAATGCAATGAACGATTATAAGCAAATTCAATATGAGGCAAGCATTCTTCCCACATTTTCTTATTATTCTTCAAAACAGCCCTAAGCATAGTAGACAATGTTCTATTGACTACTTCAGTTTGTCCATCAGTTTGGGGGTGACAAGTAGTACTAAAAAGCAGTTTAGTCCCCAATTTAGCCCATAAACATCTCCAAAAGTGGCTAAGAAATTTAGTATCACGATCTGAAACAATAGTATTTGACACACCATGCAAGCGAATAATTTCATGAAAGAACAAATCAGCAACATGAACAACATCATCGCTTTTATGACATGGTATAAAGTGTGCCATTTTCGAGAACCTATCCACGACAACAAATATGCTATCCCTCCCCTTCTTTGTTCGAGGTAAACGTAAAATAAAGTCCATAGATATATCCTCCCAAGGAACACTAGGTACATGCAAAGGCATATATAAACCATGAGGATTTAGTCGTGACTTAGCTTTTTGACATGTAGTGCAGCGAGCAACAAAACGCTCAACATCATGTCTCATCTTTGGCCAAAAGAAATGTGTAGCAAGTATATCCTCCATCTTCTTCATGCCAAAGTGTCCCATTAATCCTCCTCCATGCGCCTCCTGCAACAACAAAAGATGAACAGAGCTAGCTGGAATGCATAGCTTGTTAGTCAAAACACAAATCCATCATTAATGACGAACTTGTTCCACGTTCTTCCTTCTTTACAATTCTGCATTACATCTTTAAAATCAGCATCATGCACATATTGATCTTTGATGGTCTCCAAACCAAATATTTTGAAGTCAAGTTGTGAAAGCATAGTATAGCGACGAGACAATGCATCAACAATAACATTTTCTTTACCCCTCTTATGTTTAATGACATAAGGGAAAGTCTCAATGAATTCAACCCATTTAGCATGTCTACGATTCAGTTTAGCTTGACTTTTAATATGTTTCAAAGATTCATGATCAGAATATATAACAAATTCTTTGGGCCATAAATAATGTTGCCTTGTTTCTAAAGTCCGAACAAGAGCATATAATTCTTTATCATAAGTAGAATAATTCAGACTAGGCCCACTCAATTTTTTAGAAAAGTATGCAACAGGTTTGCCATCTTGTAATAACACACCTCCTAATCCAATTCCACTAGCATCATATTCAAGCTCAAAAGTCTTATTAAAATCAGGAAGTTGGAGTAAAGGAGCATGTGTCAACTTATCTTTCAATACCGTGAAGGCTTCTTCTTGTGCGGTACCCCAAACAAAAGGCACATCCTTCTTTGTAAGCTCATTGAGAGGTGCAGCAATTGTGCTGAAATCTCTCACAAAACGCCTATAGAATCCAGCGAGGCCAAGATAACTCCTCACTTGTGCTGTGGAGTAACAACATAGCCAAGAAAATATACTTGTTCGGTGCAAAAGGTGCACTTTCCAAGGTTACCAAACAAACGTGCATCACATAGAGCAATAAAAATAGCACGTAAATGTTCCAAATGTTCCTCCAAAGATTTTCTATAAATCAATATGTCATCAAAGTAAACTACCACAAATCATCCAATGAAAGCACGTAAAACTTCGTTCATTAATCTCATGAAAGTACTAGGTGCATTAGTTAACCCAAAAGGCATGACTAACCACTCATATAATCCAAACTTAGTTTTAAATGCTGTTTTCCATTCATCTCCCAATTTCATACGAATTTGATGGTATCCACTACGCAAATCAACTTTGGAGAATATTGTAGAGCCACTCAATTCATCAAGCATGTCGCCTAGCCTAGGAATAGGATGACGATAATGAATAGTAATATTATTAATGCCTCTACAATCAACGCACATACGCGACGTACCATCCTTTTTCGTCACTAAAATGACAGGAACATCACATGGACTAAGGGATTCACGTATATAACCTTTGTCGAGCAGTTCTTGTACTTGATGCATAATCTCCTTCATCTCCTCTAGATTTGTACGGTATGGTGCACGGTTGGGTAATGATGCACCGGTAATTAAGTCAATTTGATGCTCAATCCCTCGAATAGGTGGTAATCCCGGTGGCACGTCTTGTGGAAAGACGTCAGCGAACTCCTGCAAAATGGTAGTGACAGCGGAGGCAAAGAGGAAGGCACGTCCTTGAATGAAATAATGCCTCTTTGCACACAAAAGCATAGCAAACATATTTGCTGAAATCTAGATCATCAATATCAAATTTGGTGGCAAGTAAACATGCACTTTTCAATTTAATTTCAGAAGCAACACTAGATGGTTTATTATTAGGCTTCATTTGTTGCTCAAATTCTTTTGCCACAATCTGATTTTCACTCTTATTTTTCTCCTGTTTTACTTTATTAGCTCTATTAATATCATCTTTCAAAATGGAATCAGGAGTCATAGGAAGCAACGTAATATTTTTATCCTTATGAACAAGTGTATACTGATTGTTTCTATCATGGTGTACAGAATTTTTATCAAATTGCCATGGTCTAACAAGTAACAAGGAACATGCTTGCATAGGTACCACATCACAATCAACATAATCAGCATATGTAGAGATACTAAAATGCACACGAACAGTACGTGTTACCTTAACCTTGCCGCTGTTCGTGAACCATTGGATGTAGTAAGGATGTGGATGTGGTCTTGTGGTGAGAGATAGCTTCTCCACCATCTCCATGCTAGCCAAGTTATTGCAGCTCCCTCCATCTATAATGACGCGAACAGAATGTTCCTTCACAACTCCCTTTGTATGGAACAAATTATGCCTCTGATTTTTCTCAGCTTGTGTAACCTGCACACTCAAAACACGTTAAGCAACTAAACATTCATACTTGTCAGCATCTTCAGCAGCCATGTATTGCGTCTCATGATCAGAATCATCTCCACCGTGTTCTTCATGTGTAATAAGATCCAAAGTCTCCTCATCATAGTCACTACGGACTCATACCCACCATCCTCAGTAGCAATCATCACACACTGTGATTTGCATTCTCTCGCAAAATGCCCTCTTCCCTTACAACGACGACAAATAATATCACTTATGTGCCCTGTTGATGCCATGGAAGAAGAAGAGCTCTGCACAGGCACGACAAGTGTGCTCTTGGCAGATAGTGGTGGTTGTGCTTGCTTTCTTGTATCACGGCTGGAGGTGGCACCTGATGGAGGTGCTGGTGTAGTGGAAGTAGAGGATGCACGTGGTGTCCATGATGAAGATCGACCTGCAAAAAAGTTAGTTCACGCCAATGCATGTCGATCCTGCTGTTCACGTTCAGCTTTACAAGCAAGATGGAATAAACAGTGATATTAGTATACTCCTTATACTCTAGAATGGTCTAAATCTCTCTATTTAATCCACCCATAAAACATGCAAGCATAGCTTCATTCTACTCAACAATACCACATCTAATCATGCCAGTTTGTAATTCATGATAATATTCTTCTACAAAAAATTTCCTTGTCTTAAACGCTGTAATTTTTGAAGTAATTCACGTTGATAATATGGTGGAACCCAACGAGTATGCATAGCAGTTTTCAAAGCAGCCCAAGTAGCTGGAATAGGATATAATCTACAATGTTCAGGCCACCAAACACATGCAAAGCTAGTGAAAGCACAAACATCAGCAGGAACATGTCTCTCCTCGGGATATTGTAAACATGTAAATCGTTGTTCAGTTTCTCACTCCCAAGTAAGATATATATCAGGAACATATCTACCCTCAAATGGTGGAATATTCAATTTCAGTTTAGGGAGATGGTCATGATCTCGTACCCAGCCCTACCATTGCCATTATTTCCATGTGGACGACCTGGTGGTTGTGGTGCTGGTGGTTGCACGTAGTTATGATTTTGATCAACCTCATCCTCGTAATCTCCCACAAAATCATCCTCCTCCGCATCAGCAGTAGGAGCCACAGAAGTATCAACAGCAGCACCAATAGTTTGGGTTGTTGTTGTTGTTGTTGTTGTTGTTGTTGTTGTTGTTGTTGTTGTTGTCGTTGTCGTTGTCGTTGTTGTTGTTGTTGTTGTTGTTGTTGTCGTTGTCGTTGTCGTTGTCGTTGTTGTTGTTGTCGTTGTTGTTGTTGTTGTTGTTGTTGTTGTTGTTGTTGTTGTTGTTGTTGTTGTCGTCGTTGTCGTCATTGTTGTTGTCATCGTCGTCGTCGTCGTCGTCGTTGTTGTTGTTGTTGTTGTTGTTGTTGTTGTTGTTGTTTGTTATTGTTGTTGTTGTCGTTGTTGTTGTTGTTGTTGTTGTTGTTGTTTTTGTTGTTGTTGTTGTTGTTGTTGTTGTTATTGTTGTTGTTGTTGTTGTTGTCGTCGTGGTCGTCGTCGTCATTGTTGTTGTTGTTGTTGTTGTTGTTGTTGTTGTCGTTGTCGTTGTTGTTGTTGTTGTTGTCGTTGTCGTTGTTGTTGTTGTTGTTGTTGTTGTTGTTGTTGTTGTTGTTGTCGTCGTCGTTGTCGTCATTGTTGTTGTCATCGTCGTCGTCGTCGTCGTCGTCGTTGTTGTTGTTGTTGTTGTTGTTGTTGTTTGTTATTGTTGTTGTTGTCGTTGTCGTTGTGGTTGTTGTTGTTGTTGTTGTTGTTGTTGTTGTTGTTGTTGTTGTTGTTGTTGTTGTTGTTGTTGTTGTTGTTGTTGTCGTCGTCGTCGTCGTCGTCGTCGTCGTCGTCGTCGTCGTCGTCGTCGTTGTTGTTGTTGTTGTTGTTGTTGTTGTTGTAGTAGTAGTAGTAGTAGTAGTAGTTGTAGAGGTGCGTTAGGTGCAGCGGGCGGTGGAAGACGCGCGAGCAATTCATTAAACTTGTTATCGAGCTTTGTTTTGAACGCCTTCTCAATGCCATCTATCTTCTCCATGGCCTCCTCAGATCTATTTAGCACATGTTCTACCCGTCCACTCATCATTTGCTGAAACTTATCATGTAACTCTTTGTTTGTCATGTTCTCCCAGTCAGTCTCGTCGGCTTGTGATCCTGCCATGGTTAGCAGCAATAGAAACAGACAAGAATATGATCCTATAGACTACTAGGAAGTGGTGGTGATGGTGTGGTGGACAGTCACAAATCCGTCAAGCGAATCTCAAATCCTTACGAGTTCTTACCAAGCAGCAGGTGGTGATCAGCAACTGTTGTAGTAAAAACTCTCAAAGCTTGGATAGAGCGATTACCAGGGAGAGCCAAACGCACGACGTAGATGTATGTGGAGCTGGGAAGGCTTATAATATGGTAGCAAAAATGGTCAGCAATAATCAATTCAGAGATGCAAAGTTGAATAAACGCTCAATGACGATATTGTACTAGTCCTAGGCTAGACCATGCTAGAGACGCGAGCCTAGAACACTAACAATCACGGCGCTGCACGTAAAAAAGGGAAAAGCACACTATGGAACTTTTTTTCGCTCTGTTTTTTTGGCGCTCCTTTTTTTTGGCGCTCTTGTTTTTTGCGAAAAATCGCTATAATGGCGATTGTCTCAAAACTCTTCCCTTGTCAAACTGACAGGATGGGCACAATTTTTTTTTTGACTTTTTTTGGAAATCAGGGCAGCGACGACGAAAATGTGCGACAAAAAATCACTATGATGGCGAGTGTCTCAAAATGCTTCGTGGGACCTAAAAATAGGATAGGGAAAAAATATTTTTGGTTGCCAAAAGTTTGGCCTAAAAACTGCCCGGGGGTCTCCAGACTCTTTTTTTAGACATACTCAGGCAAGGAAACACAGAACAAAAAGTAGATGGATCTCAGAAACAAACCTAATATGAAAAGAACTCGGATTGGCGGTGGACAGGCAGATGTATATGTGGACTCGGATTGGTGGTGGACAGGCAGATATATATGTGGACTCGGATTGGTGGTGGACAGGCGGATGTATATGTGGACTCGGATTGGTGGTGGACAGGCGGATGTATATGGCAGCGGTAAGGAATATGTTGGTGGTGGTGGTATGTGGTAGGAACGATGACGATGGTGCGGCGGCGGCGTGACAACTTGTGAACAGAACTCAAAACTCTAAAGGAAACTAGATGCTAAGACCAGCAACTAGACACGACGATGCAACCGCAAATTCAACAATGCAAAATCCTAAAAAGATTATGCAAAGGCTCAGATTGGTTCGGATATGATGACCTAACCATATTTTTTTTGGCTTTTTCGTGGACTGTAGGTATGAAGAACAGACTCGATCTAAACTATGAAAAACTGTAAAATCTCACCGAGCAACCTAGAAATCTGATACCACTTGATAGAGGCAAAGGTGTCCCGTCTTTCGATT
The DNA here is from genome assembly GCF_003073215.2 of Triticum urartu. Taxonomy (NCBI): domain Eukaryota; kingdom Viridiplantae; phylum Streptophyta; class Magnoliopsida; order Poales; family Poaceae; genus Triticum; species Triticum urartu. Next base: position 153,451,667 of record NC_053026.1, on the reverse strand, counting down.
AAATGGTGGCTATCGTTTTGGAGGAAGTCGACTTTGACGATCTGACTACGAACGTGCGAGGACGTAGCGCCTTAGCAATCGCTAAACCAACTCCGAGAGGTTATTGACCATGCCGGAGCACGATCAACCTGACCACGAAGGTCTGTTTCCTGCAGGCAAACAAAGAACAAGTAAGAAACTAAGATTGCAATCTGGATATTGCGAATATAAGATGAAAGGTTTATTGATCAAGGTAGGGTTCTGTGACGCCTTTGTCTAGTTGTTGAACACAAACAAAGTACGCGAAGTTGCAGCTATGGCGAACTTTAATCTAAACAAAACCCAAAGTCTAAACGACGCCCTAAGGGCTGTATATATGGAGGAAGAGGGGGAATTTCATGGCCCTTGGAGGAGTGGTCCGAAACCAACCGTAACTCTTGTTTCCCCACACATACGGACTCTAAAAACAGCCTATACTTAAGTATTTCGAAAATACATGGGCCTGGCCCAATAATAAGGTGACACAACACCTAGAATAGCCTCTGGACGAAATTTATGAAGTGGCATCTTGTATATTTCGTCCAAGGCTTCATGCACTCCTTATGGTGGCTTCAAAGTCCTGAAATCATCACTTGTAACTCCGTTCTTGAGCCCCTTGCGCATGCCATCATCTCCATGCTTGAACTTGCTCCAAGGTTCATGTTTCTTGTCCAAACTAGGCCCTTCATTTGTAAGCAAAACAAATGTATCCAATTTAGGAAACATCATATTCTCATGAACATTAGAATCGTTAACAAGAAACGGAAGTACCTGATAATTCAATTGGCATGCGTGAGCTCTAGTAATTGGTCCAGTATGTATTGCAGCGGGGGCTGTGGGTGTAACAATGGTATTGATGTCCTCATCAGTAAGACCGGTTTCAAAGGAAGTTATACCTGAGGGTCGCCGGGATGTCGCTAGGTAGGCGGCGGGAAGCCGGATCTGCCCACACTACGTCAGCGACGAAGAAGGGTTCGGAGGTCCTCCCTAGCCGACGCTGCGTGGGGAGAGAACGGCAAGGCACGCTGATCGGGACGGTTCGACAGTGGGTAAGAGCCGTCGCCAAGGATGACTGCATGAACATTGCACTTTCTCACCTTCCCCAGCGGAGGGGATCCGGCCGGATATGTGACCAGCGATGAGCAGAGAGAGTGTGGCCACCGTTGTCGTGTTTAATCTGGAGAGGACTAGAGAGTGTGAAGAGAGCAACACTAGCAAGAAAGCGCGGGGGCTCCTGCCTATATAGTGGAGTGGTTTTCTTTTATCTACCGGTGCCAGCTTCACCTCGTCAATGATTGTCGAGAAGTATTCGTGCACGTGCCCTAGAGGCGCAGTTGTCGTCATTTTAATCTGAAGCACCGGATTAACATATAGCACAAAAAAATGCCACATGAAAAGAAACCATAACCTCACTGCTCCAAGGAGACAACATGAATCCCGCCAGACAAACTAGACGAGGATCAAAGCTCAAATTAAAGACAAACTCGTAGAAAAGGGGTCAATTGATAGATTTCCTAATTAACTTGGCCAGCTTGACCTATATGGCAGTCGAGTAGTCTTCGTGCTTGTGGCCCCAATGACTAGCGCCTTGGAGGAACACAGTTGTCGCTGTTTAACCCTCACAGTGATCCGAAGCATATGACACCTACGATTGCAAGATGACAAAAAACCTTATTTTTAGATCTCTCATCAGAACTACAGCCCTGTACAACACAGCCTGCACGATATGTAGACGATAGCTAATCTAGTTGTCTACTAGAGTCTAGTCACATGCATGGACGAACTGATCTCCTGTGTCGTGCGAGGATCGTCCAGGCACCGACGTGTTTGCAACATTGCTCTAGTACTATCGCTCGTCTCTCTCTTCTATTAACTCAGCCGACTTGCGGGGACGGGGGAGTGTGCGTGTGGTTGGTTCTCAGTTGCAGTCCCACATGTGTGTGCAAACGCAATATGACACATGTTCCATTCGGAGAGCGGCATGCCAGATCGACTGACCGTCTGGGGTGTGACGCGAACGCGATGGGCGTGCTATATACATGTGTACCATCGTTTTCTTGAGGCTTTGCTCCATGGCACAATCCATGGATACAAAATTATATTTAAATGTTGAGGGCGGGGCTTTTCCCGCATGGTAGGCGGGGCAGTTCCGCCTAGTCGTTTCGACAGAGAGGCGAGAAGATGAGGGAGTAGGCTGCTGCAAACGTAGGGTTGCGTGATTTGACGGCTCGTTACTGCTGGACAGGTGGGGCCCTGCGATTTGACTTGCCATTATCATTATTACTGCGACGATACGACCGACATGAGTCTCCCGATTCCCGACCACCTCCATGGTATACATGTGCGAATTACTGTACTCCTTACTCCTTGGCAAATGCAATAATAAATACTACAAAGAAAGAGATAGAGAGAAGTAAAAAATACTCTTATAGCCAACCTTATACCTAACCTTGTTGTATGAGTGACTAAGTGATGACTATGTATGACATGCCAACATCAGATAGCCTAACGCACCTGGACGGAGGAAGTAGTTTTAGGCATGCGAGGTAGGAAAAAAATGCTCATTTATAGCCGTCTAAAATCTCCAAGGGCGCGACCGCGCGAGCGAGGCGACAGTCATGGTAGGCGCGACCATGATACGTGCTGCTGACATCCCTTGGAACTGAGATCGAACGGTCGCATGCTAAGTTGCTGAAAATTTGTAGAATAACCCTCCCGGATAGGATATTCACCCATAGGTTTAGAATCATGCCATGCAACTATTGGATCTTAGATCCAAGGGCTCTCGGAAGCCCGTGTCATGTGAGCATGGAAAGCTTCGTATCACCTGTAATTCTCCCGATGTTGACGTGCAAACACGCAGATGCATGAAGACATTTAATTTGGCGTCTAGTAGACATGACATCTAATTGGTCCCCCATAGTACTGCGCATGAAGCCATTTATCCACCGGCCAAGCCACTACCCTTCCGTTCGCACGGCCCACTCAGCATTTTGACAATCAGAAAACCGCTAGCAGTTCGCTCCTACTCGTCCTCGACTGTCCTTTAACATTACGACACTTCGCTCCTAGTTGTCCCGTCCTTTCATATTATAGCAGTTCCACTAATCCTAACCCTCCTCCCAAATCCATGGTGTCCCAAATCTCCATGATCGGCGGTGAGTACAAGGTTATAACCATCATCGGCGATGAGTTAGACGTCATCTACACATGTTCTTCCGCGACGGTGAAAGGATGCCTTGCTCGCTTCAGATGCATGTTCAAAAAATCAAATGGTGATGTGTGGGTCACTGGGCTAGATGTTGAGTACACCATAGTCCTGGGAAAAGAAAAGAATCTAAAGGAGGAAGAGAGAAAGAAGCCCGCCGTGATCCAGGTTTGCGTGCATAAATTGTTCTTGGTCTACCACATATGCCATGCCGACGTTGAGTGCAAGGATTTTAAGAACTTCCTCATGGGTGGCAAAGTCAAATTCGTTTCTGTAGACTTTACGAACGACATAAAAGTCCTGGATCGGATAGGCCTCATTGTAGGCCAGCCCTTCGACCTCTAGAGGAATGGGCTACTATCCTCCCGTCAGCCTTTAATGCTGACCCTGGTAGCAGCCATGGTTGATCCTTCGTACGGTAAACTAACGAAACCTCCGCCCAAGTTTCATCTTGCATGGCAGTGGAATGTACTAGATAGATACCACATCTAGTACACTGCAATGGATGCATACCTTTATTTCAGTATCTACAAGGGTTGGATGAAGAGCGAGAGCCAATTGTGCAGTTCAAGCAAAGAAGTATCCAAGAGGAAGAGGGACAAGGACGAAGTCGAGCATGTGGATGAGGTGTCAGAGTAAGGTGGGAGTGTCGTTGCTCATGGTTGTTCTAATGCATTGTCTACCAGATTAGTTTCTTAGTTTAATTTAAGGGTGCTTAGTTTTATCCGAGGGGTGTGTTGTGCTGAGCCCACCCAGCAAAACTATGTTATGCTCCTTCTCGTTACTTTAACTCTTCAGTACGTACATACTACTATTTCTTGCAGTTCATCTTGTAGTTGGTAGTACTACCACTCGTTTCTTCACATTATATACGTACTATATATGATACGACCAACATCATATTCGCTATACTATAACCATGCTCTAAGCATGGCACATACACAAAACACTTAAATAAGATAAGTAATCTAAAAAAATTAAATGAGAGAAGTTTACCCAAAGCATGAAGGAGTTTAGTCGTCAAAGAATTAAATACGTATGCTAATTTCTTTAATAGACTTTAGCACCCCATCTAAGCACGTACTAGCTTTTTTAATAGTACAATATGTATAATTTGGCGACGAGCGCTCTCTATATGTACCACCATTTTTCTTTAATTTCATCTTGTTAGTTTTGCTCCATGGCGCAATACATTGATACTAGTAATACTATACAAAAGTACATTTAAAGGCTAGAGGGCGGGGCAGTCTCGCTTGGTCGGTTTCATAGGAGGCGAGAGTCTTTGTGAGTTGACGGATCATTAATGCTAGAAGGTGGGGCCTTGTGATTTGACGGCTCGTATAAATGTTGCTGAAGACCTGAGGAGGAGAAAAGAACCGTGCGGTATATACTCAAGTTGGCCACTTGAGTACAAGTACGACGGAGGAGCGCGAAACATGGCAACCCAGTGCAATATGGCAATAAAAATGATCTAATTTGTTAGTCATCGATCCCACGGTGCCGCTCATCGTTAGCATTGTTATATTCGTTCCTCGTAGAGAATTTGACACATGTGGCAAAACACCTGAAGCAAAAGAAGAAACACAGGAGAAAAATAAGAAGGAAGATTATCCCACCAAAAAAGAAGGAAGATACAGACACAACTCTGGGCACTGCTCTCTACTTCATGAAGGGTTGCTGGCCTCGGAGTTGTAACTGCTTCTTCATCGCCTCCATGACCTCCATCTCCACGCGCATCTCCTCCGCCATCTTCTTCATTCTGTCCATGATGTGGGATTTCTCGATGCGACCCTTCATCATATGTTCCACGGTCTCCTTACGTACCTTGAAAGCAGCCGGGTGCTCGATGCGGAGCTTCGCTAACTCCTTCTGTTCCATGACGGGGGCATGCATGATCTTCACCAAGGAACTACACTTATCATGCAGCTTCTTCCAGCCGGCGTTCTCCTCCTTCAGCAGGTCGAGCTCATGGCGGAGCTTCATCTTGTCCTCCTGAAGTTGCAGGATTACGTAGGTCACCATCTTACCCGAGGCAATGCTCTCCTTCAACAGCATCACCAAGCCAGCAGTCAACTCCTCCTTATTGAGCTCAGCGGGCATGTCATCGAGGCTCTCCTTTAGCAGCTCCACCAAGTTGTCAATGAACTCCTTCTGCTTATTGAGCTGATCGGGCGTGTCGTCAAGGCATAACGACTCTAGCACCGCCAGCTCGGCATGTTTGCCTCCGTGGCTAGGGCGCTCCTGGGAGCCCTCGCCTACCCATGAGAGATCTTTTGAGGTCTCTGCAAGGCGGCGATCCCTCTCTTTTTTCATGGCCTCGATCACCGCTCCCTTGTTATGAGTAGTTCTCGACCTAGAGCTCTACACATCGGCCATGGCAAGGACAGACGAACAAGAAAGACTTATGAGGAGGAAGGTAGAGTCATTTTCGGCTAGGTAGTTCCCCTTTTATAACCTAGTACTAGCATTAGTACTAAAACCTGCATAGTGGGAACACGTTCAGGTTTGATACATACTAGGTGTGAGCATGTTTGCACTTAATTATAGCATGGTAGTACTACTTTCAAAAGTGGTGGGAACAAGCTAAAAATTAATTGATGGTTTTGGTTTGGAGGCCCGAAATGGCTCCTGATGAGTTTCCTGGAACACAAATTTCAAGTACTAGTGCTCAAATGCGGTCGCACAAGTCAGTGATGTAACTGGTCGTACATGTAAGACCAAGCCGATGTGTGTGCCTTCGGGGAGACGCGGGCCCGACCAACCGTCTGTTTTATCGACCGATCGTAAGTATTACACGATGGAGACTTCTGGTTGTGGCTTCCGGTGATTGTCGCGACCAATCATTCAAAAACTAGTGATAAATCAATTACCATCTTTTTCAGAACGACCAAGTATTTTCACAGGACTACAATACATATAGATGGAGTAGTTGTCATGGTTGCAAACCGCCATGGCGCTGCAATTTCACTGCTGCAGCAACCGAGTAGGTCACTGCATGGCTGCCGCGGAAGGAGGGTAGCTCACCTCTCCTACAATGCATGCCCAGTGGCACTGCCGCAGCTAGTCGCACGATTTGGCTTCTCCTACCGCCCATTTGAACAGTTGCACCGGCTGCTCATGCCATTCCACAGGCATGCGCGTTCTTACCTCCGCAGTGAACTCCATGAATATGATCTCTGCCATTAGCCCCAGCTCGAAATCAATGCGACGCTGCCAGATGCTGACATCCCTCAGCATCTCTCCCCTCAGATCGACTTGCACCTCTGCCTTATGCTTCGCCAGGCGCAGCTCCTTCGGACTTGTCTCCAATCGTCCTCGACCCGATTTGCCCTTGCTGCCCACCACCTGAAACGCAGCCCAGGCATGTCCTCCGACACCACTGATATGTGATTCCGGAGCAATGGATCCCCTCTGAAACACATGTGGGTTTCGCTCAAAGGAAGAAGTGCCGCGGGTCGCAATGAGAGGGCAGCCGGTGGGATCCTGGGATCTAAGGGATTATCCATGGCGGGATCCGATGGGGGAGGAGGGGAGGCGAGCGAAGGTGCTGGGAGATCCCTACGGGGCTAAGATAAAGATAGTACTACTTCACTCTGTCCATATTTAAATACAAAGGCCACCAATAGTAACCCAGGAAAAAATTGATCATCCTGCCTGCATCCTGGTTTATTGGCCCCCTTTCTATTTTGTGCCAATGTTTGACCAAAATTTTAACTAAGAAAATGTTAATCCATGTCACCAAAAATTATATCATTGGAATCATATTTGAACATAGCTTTCGATGACATTAATTTTTATGACATGCATAAATATTGTGTTACTTAAAATTATGGTAAAAGATTGGCACAAAATACAAAGGTGACCAATGGAAGTAGCAACCCATGATTTAACTACTCGCATGCACGTAGTGGAGTAGTAATGTCTTTCTCAACTACTTCCTCCCTCACGTCCACTCAATTTGTATGCACTGTATTAATTGACCATCAATGAAGTGAACGACTTTACATGCATCAAATTATCACATGGGGTGGATCTTCATACAAAAATGCGTCCCACCGTGTAACCATGTGTGCGTGCGTTGGAATTAGTGCATGCGTGCACATCTTCGCTTCGTGCATGTACTGTCAGTGTGCGTGAGAGAGGACGAGTACATTCTTCTGGAACCAACAACACGTCACTCTGATCAATCCACGGAAGGAGGTCGCGACAATGCTTCGACATGTGCCACGTGGCTTCATGGATGCCCCCACATCATTTTAATCATAATATATTTACTAAAAAAGGGAGAGACACTATGTAGCGTGCCATTGAAATTCTAATTTACGTGTCTGTCACATACAGGAAGTACTAGTAAGGTACACGTGCGTTGCACGCATGAGATTTGGCAACCAAATTATGAATAAATACCACACTATAGCATGTAAGCTTTGACTCAAATACGAATGATGTAGACGTTCGTTTAATTCTTATAGTTCATCTCATTCAAAATCAATTAGTTTTTTATAAAAAAGTTAGCCTATTTTATGATTCATGGAATTGTGCATTGTAAAGCATAAAGTAAAAACAAATAATAGCAATTCAACTAAAAAAAAGTTTGGGAAATTGATACATCTCCAACATATCTATAATTTTTCATTGTTCCATGCTGTTATATTATCAATCTTGGATGTTTTATAATCATTTTATAGTCATTTTGTATCATTTTTTGGTACCAATCTATTGACATAGTGCCAAGTGCCAGTTGCTATTTTTTTCCATGTTTTTTACATCATAGAAAATCAATATCCAAAAGAGTCCAAATGCTATGAGACTTTATGGAGATTTTTTATGGGCCAGAAGGAACACAATGGGCCCTCGCTGCGCCTGGGGGTGCCCCGAGAGGAGCACAACCCACCAGGGCGTGCCAGGAGGCCCAGGCGTGCCCTGGTGGGTTGTGCCCACCTCGGGTGCCCCCCGACCACCTCTTTGCTCTATAAATACCCCAATATTCCAGAAACCCTAGGGGAGTCGACGAAATATTCATCCAGCCGCCGCAGAGTCCAGAACCACTAGATCCAATCTAGACACCATCTCGGATGGGGTTCACCATCTCCATTGGTGCCTCTCCGATGATGCGTGAGTAGTTCTTTGTAGACCTTCAGGTCCGTAGTTAGTAGCTAGATGACTCCCTCTCTCTCTCTTGATTCTCAATACAATGGTCTCTTGGAGATCCATAGGATGCAACTCTTTTGCGGTGTGTTTTTTGGGATTCGATGAATTTTGTGTTTATGATCAGATCTATCTCTTTTATATGCATGAAAGTATTTGAGTTTCTTTGATCTCTTTTATGCATGATCTCTTATAGCCTCGTATTTCTTCTCTGATATTTGAGTTTTCTTTGGCCAACTTGATCTATTTATCTTGCAATGGGAAGAGGTGCTTTGTAGTGGGTTCGATCTTACGATGCTTGATCCAAGTGATAGGAAGGGAACCGACATGTATGTATCGTTGCTACTAAGGATAAAACGATAGGGTCTATCTATACATTGATAGATCTTGTCTACATCATGTCATTGTTCCTATTGCATTACTCCGTTTCTCCATGAACTTAATACACTAGATGCATGCTGGATAGCGGTCGGTGTGTGGAGTAATAGTAGTAGATGCATGCAAAAGTCAGTCAAATAATCTTGGACGTGATGCCTATGTAATGATCATTGCCTGGATATCGTCATGAGTATTTGATGTTCTATCAATTTCCCAACAGTAATTTTTTCACCCACTGTTTGCTATTTTTCTCGAGAGAAGCCACTAGTGAAACCTACGGCCTCGGGTCTCTTTCTCATATTATTTGCCTTTGCGATCCACCTTTTCCTTGCATTTATTTTCAGATCTACTAAACCAAAAATACAAAAATACTTTGCTGCACTTTATTTTGTTTGCGATCTATTTATTCAATCTATTACAACTTTCTACCGTCCACGCACCAATTTATGGCATCGTTACCCGGAAGGGATTGACAACCCCTTTAACACGTTGGGTTGCGAGTATTGTTATTTGTGCGCAGGGGTTGTTTACGTTGTATTGCTTGGTTCTCCTACTGGTTTGATAACCATGGTTTCGTATCTAAGGGAAATACCTACCGCCGCTGTGCTGCATCATCCCTTCCTCTTTGGGGAAATACCGACGTAGCTTCAAGCGACATCAAAAGGAATTTATGGCGCCGTTGCTGGGGAGGATCTTCAACATATACCATGTTCCTAATCACAAATCTCATGTCCTCTCAATTTACATTATTTGCCATTTGCCTCTCGCTTTCCTCTCCCCCACTTCACAAAAATTTGCCGTTTTATTCGCCCTTCTTTTCCGTTCGCCGTTTTCTTGACGGATCTGTTTTTGAGTGCAATCTTGTTGTGTGGTCATCATGACTCAAGAGAACACCAAGTTATGTGATTTCTCAAATACCTACAACAATGATTTTATCGACACTCCGCTTCTCCTCCCGCCACTAGTGCGGAGACTTGTGATATTAATATTGGTTTGTTGAATCTTGTTATGAAATATCAATTTTCCGGTACTCCTAATGAGGATGCCGCGTCCCATCTTAATACCTTCGTAGAATTATGAAATATGCAAAAGAAAAAAGATGTGGACAATGATGTGGTGAAGCTGAAATTATTTCGGTTTTCCTTACGTGGTTCTGCAAAAAAATGATTCTCTTCTTTGCATCACAATAGTATCAATTCTGGGAATAAGTGCAAAGATGCTTTTATCACTAAGTATTTTCGCCCACAAAAATTATTTCCCTTAGAACCCAGATCATGAATTTCAAGCAACATGAACATGAGCATGTTGCACAATCTTGGGAAAGGATGAAAATGATGCTAAGGAATTTCCAAACTCATGGGTTAAATCTTTGGATGATCATACAAAACTTTTATGCGGGGTTGATTTTTGTTTCTCGTAATCTTTTAGATTCCACCGCGGGTGGTACTTTTATGGAAATTACTTTGGAGGAAGCCACCAAATTGATTGATAATATTATGAAAAAAAATTCGCAATGGCATCCAGAAAGAGCTCCTACTAGTAAAAAAGTTAATTCGGTTGAAGAAATTTCTTCTTTGAGTGAAAAAGTTGATGCTCTTGTGATAGTGGTTGCTAGTAGAACTGCTCCTATTGATTTTAATGATAGGCCTTTGTCTACTTTGATTGAGCAAAATAGTGATGCCATAGATGTGAATTTTATCTCTCAAAATAATTTCAATAATAATGCTTATATAGGTAACTTTAATCCTAGGCCATTTCCTAGTAACTCCTCTAATAATTATGGTAATTCCTATGGAAATCAATCTTATAATAATAATAGGAACACCTATGATTTTGAGAATAATATTAAAGAATTTATCAATACACAAAAAGTTTTCAACACTTCCATAGAAGAAAAGTTGAGTAAGATTGATGATTTGTCTAGAAGTGTTGATGGAGTTGCTGATGATGTGGAAAATCTCAAGATGAAATTTTTTGTGCCCAAAGTTGATGAATCAATTGAAGCTCTTTATGTTTCTATGGATGAAAGTAAGAAAAGAACCGCCATGCTTAGAGCAAAAGGAGAATTTTTAGAAAAAGTGTTTTCTAGTGATTTCTTTCGCAAAAGTGATGAAGGTCTTAAAATGGTTGGTGTTTCTTCTATTGATTCCTTGTTTAATAAAGTTAATATTGATGAAAAGGGGACTAGAGAAGAGTCAACTTTAGCTAGAAGGCATCCCAATGATTCGGATGGTGAAAATCTTTTTGAGAAAATTGATAAAAGTGGGTTTGAAGAGGTCAAAACTTTAGTAGTGATTTGCCCACTCTTTTGGATTACAAAGACTTTAATTATTATAGTTGCTCTTTGAATGATTGTATTTCTTTGTTGCAATCCATGATAAATTCACCCCATTCTTATGAACAAAATAAAGCTTTTACTAAACATATTGTTGATGCCATGATGAAAGCTTTTGAAGAAAAATTGGAATTGGAAGTTTCAATTCCTAGAAAATTGCATGATGAATGGGAACCTACTATCAAAGTCAAGATTAAAAATTATGAGTGCTTTGCTTTGTGTGACTTGGGTGCTAGTGTTTCTACTATTCCAAAATCTTTATGTGATGTGCTTGGTCTTACCGATCTTAAATCGTGTTCTTTGAATTTGCACTTGGTAGATTCCACTATTAAAAAGCATAGGGGAAGAATTAATGATCTTCTTATTCTGGCAAATAGGAATTATCTGCCCATATATTTTATTGTTCTTGATATTGATTGCAATCCTTCATGTCCAATTATTCTTGGTAGACCTTTTTTATGCACTATTGGTGCCGTGATTGATATGAAAGAAGGCAATATTAAGTTCCAATTTCCTTTGAGGAAGGGTATGGAACACTTTCATAGAACAAGAATTAGGCCACCATATGAATCAATCATGAGGGCATCTTATGGATCTCGAACCAAAGATGACAAAACTTAGTTCCTTGCTTTATGCCTAGCTAAGGGCGTAAAACTATAGCGCTTGTTGGGAGGCAACCCAATGAATAAAATTTATTTTTGCTTTTTGCTTCCTGTTTTTGAGTGTTAGCACAATTATGCTACTGTTATGATTGTGTTTTTTATGTTTTAATTAGTGTTTGGGCCAAATAAGGCCTTTAGGATCTTCTTGGGTGATAATTCTTTGATCTTGCTGAAAAATTAGAAACTTTTGCGTTCATGAAAATAATTATCATTTTTTAGCTCAATACCCATTCCATTTGCAGTAGATAAATATAAAAATTGCTCAGGTCATCCTAAATGTTTGAGAATTTTTGGAGTTACACAAGTATTCGAAATAGTCAGATTGCTACAAACTGTTTCTGTTTTGACAGATTCTATTTTCTTTGTATTGTGTGCTTATTTTAATGGCTCTATGGTTTTCTTTGATGAGTTTTTGCCATAGAAAAGTTGGAATACAGTAGATATAATGCAATAACAAAATATGAATTGGTTTGATACATCACTTATAGCAGTTATTTATTATCTTATACTAACGAATCTCACGAAGGTTTTGTTGAGTTTTGTGTGATTAAAGTTTTCAAGTTTTGGGTTATCTTATGATTGATGAAGGAATAAGGAGTAGAAGAGCCTAAGCTTGGGGATACCCCAGCATCCCAAGATATTATCCAAAAATGAGAAACCAACTAAGCTTGGGGATGCCCCCGAGTGGTATCCCCTCTTTCTTCTAACGACGATCGGTATTTTACTCGAAGCTATATTCTTATTCGTCACATACTATGTGTTTTGCTTGGAGCGTCCTGTATAATATGAGTCTTTGCTTGTTTTATTTTGTGTTTTAAGTCTTGATCCCTTGCTGGACACACCTATTTGAGAGAGCCAAAATTATGTCATGACTTTTTAGAATTG